>NW_028247969.1:0-67001 GCF_964263255.1 Lissotriton vulgaris
AGGACGTCAGCCCGGGGACGCAGCAGTCAAGGTAAGTCTTTTTCTGTTCCCTTTCATGTATTTTTAATTAATTCTTAATGGGGGGGGGGGTGGAGGCGGGTGGCGGAGCAGAGTTTGTTCCCAACTCCGTGGATCTTCGTGTAGCCCTGTTCCACCAGCTCCGCCCAGGGTTATTCCTTGCACAATCGATATGTTGCGAGTACGATTATTTAAATGAGCCCAAATCAATACCTGCAATTGACCTCAGAGTCTTGTGTCAGATTGCTAGCTTCAAAAACAAAAACGGGGGAGTCCCTATTTTACAGAACTTGGAAATGACATGACAATACCACCTTTAGTGAACACTCAAGCCCATAAAAGTAAAAACCACATTGTTTTCAAACACATTCAATTAGGTAAGATACTCAAAACACAATATCCGATAGTGATTGTTTTTTTTTTAATTGTACAGTTTATTCAGTATAAAAATAATACATTCAATAACAATTTTAGTGCCTTTACAATACAGTGTTAAAAATCACATGAAGAGCAGATTAAAAACTTATTTTAAAAAGTTGTTGACGCAGCGTTTCGGTTTTATTATTGCACCTTCATCAGGACAAAGCTCTTAAGGTTTAAGGGAATGAATTATCCTCCTCTGTATTCAATTCGAGGTGATTTTCATCACAATACCATTCGTCATGAGAACACGTGCCACTAGTTTGTTTAGTGCAATATGAATTTCTTTAAATATTAATAATAATATTCCCGATTAAAGAGCTACGAGTGGAGCAGGGAGGCCGTACCATGCCGACCGGATCTGGAGAATTAAATACTCCGCATCCTATAGAGACGGATGGAGCAGAACGCGACAATTGACAGAATTGCAATTTATAACGCTATTATCAACAGCATCCAGTCACATTTGGCTACTTTTTTCCACATTTAAGGAAGCCTTATCTCAGCAATAATAAGGAAACGGTGGCTCCCTCAACTCTCTGATACAAGAATATATTTATATTTAAAGATATTCATATTGCACTAAACAGAAACTAGTGGCGCGTGTTCTCATGCTTGAATATTGATTTTTCCAAGAACTCATGAACTTTACAGAGAACTACTATTCCCTTGGGGTTCTTTACTGACGTTATTATGCCCGACTTTACGTCAAACTAGGCACCTTCAAGGTATAAATATGCCTTCACTTGCTCTAGCAAGACACGTGCTGTTGAGCAGCTCAACTATCTACTTGCCGGACGAAGCTCGCTACAGCAAGTGCCGAAGGAAGCCGACCCTCCAGCTGACGCACTGATCGAGAAGCTGTCCTTTCTCTTGCTGAGAATCCAGCTCCAGTGTTTCCAAGGTCCCCTCGCGGGGTGTTGGGAAATCGAGTCCCGAGACAGAGGTACCAGACCTCCTTCATTCTAAACTAAAGGTATGGAGCTGATTAGAACCTAAGAGAAATCTTGGAGAGATTCTTGGCAAAGAAAACCAAACCTATGCTACACAATACTTACTCCCTCCCGCGTACTAGACTTAGGTTAGGTACATTGGGTTAGGCGTATTTTAGAAGCACTCGTTGAGAATTTTAGCCTGTGTATTTATGTATGTATTTTTATATGGCTTATAAACCATACAATGCTTTTACAGTATTATTTTATAATACTATTCTCGCTGTACGCTTTATACTTTGGAGCCTGCATTACGATTGTAGCATTTCACTTTACTTGGATGAGAAAGAAGACTGTTCAATAAAACCTTTTCTTGACAACGACCGTCTCTCTAGTTCTCTGTACTTCTGTTGAAACAAAGCATGCACGATTGACTGAGTGAAATATTTATCTATTATTTCCGCGACTCTAGAGATACAATTCTTATTCTTGGGAAACCAAGTTCTCATGTTTATGCGGTTGTCAGAAACTAATACCTTCTTGTGTATTCGAGAAAGTTTCTAGTGACCTCTGAGTTAGCTAGCACACTCACTATTAAGTTTAATACATTGGATCGAGACCTATCGACCTAAGTCCTATGTCTAAACTATAGGATATATTATTCCAATGAGCAGAGCCTATTGGGAATATAGGAACTACACTACATGGCACCCAACGTTTGGTAAGGCACTAATTTAATGCTAGATACTAGAGTAACTCAGTCGCGCTTTTCACAGAGATCCCTTTTTCCCGTAAAATACTCCAATAGACGTCTGGAGTGGGTAAAAGGATAAAATATCCGCCATAACTGAGTAGGACGAAAATCCTATGTATTAGTTTTTGGTTTATTCAACGTTGAAGGATACAGTGTTCCAAAATATTGTGCAACTTATCTTTGTTTCCTTGAAACTTGCTCTGCAATGTTCATTAAACAATGTCGCTTAACGGCGACAACAACGCGACCGGTGGAGCTACTGCAACCCAACCGGGCTTAGACGTTCAAGGTTTCCAACAAGACGACCCGGATGCTATAAGCATCCCAGAAAACTTAAGGAAAACCATCACTATAAAACTTATAACAAATGGCCTATCATCAAGAGGTGGTAGGGTAATCTTTGTCATAGAGGCACATGAATATCGGCAGACAGACGTATTCTATTCATGGATTGTCACACATGTGTTTCACTTCTACAAAGTAGAGGAACATCCAATGGAATACGTTCCTTTCAAGGACATTGAAATTCCACTAACTTGCCAAGAGCCTGCACTCTGATTTAAAGGCACCCTACAACATCAAAATCACATTAGCAGGCGAGGTCCACTAGGTAGACCAGGAACAACATGGCCGGTACTAGCCAGTTATACACCACATCCTGATATTGAAGAAATGCCAGGTGAAGAACTATTAGTTCGACTAAAACAATTAATAAAAATACATAGACAATTGGTTCAATATGTCATGCGGACTCTAAAGTCCAACCTCCTATAAGTATTCCACAACACACCTCTTACCAGGGGAACACAAATAAAATGACACCACAGACTATATAATCAGTTGTTGGTAAACTGCCCGCAAAACGGGAACAAATTCCATTCCGGATAGCTCAAACAATTACTCAAATCGAGGCAGTATTTCCTGAAACCACCCCTCATGAGAAACACAGGATTTTAACAATCTGTTTACCAATGGGGATAGCACCACACCTGGAGGCCTGCGACACTTGGGGTACAGTCTTTGCTGCAATCTAAACAAAGAAACATGCTGTTCCGTCTATGGCGGTAATACCAGACGTCCTGAAACAGATTCAAAATGAATACCGGGCAGAGCCTGTTTTAAATCTGGGTATGAAGCTACTGAAAGATTTCAAACAGGTCTCAACTATAATATTAGCTAATATTAAAGGTGAAGCAGCATCTGTGGCGATCTGCCAAAAACAAAGAGAATTTGATGTAACTGAGGAACCATATGAACTGGTCAGAATAATTGAAAAATCCTATGAAGAACTAGGTAGAGATAGTTTGGGTGGGAAACCAGTTAAGCCCCAACTAACTGAAAGTCCTGAAAAGGTCTTTATTAAAAACACTCTCACTGTTCCTACAAAGAAGTGGGAGAACACTTAACAAACTTCTAAAGAGAAGCGTTCTCAATCCCGAGGTAGGTCTCCTCGAAAGGAACCCTCGGAAAAGAGGTATTACATCAGGAACAGGGATAATTTTAGAAAACCTGACAGATATCAAGATACTGATACACGTTCCTCTCGTACCTTTCAGACTTCCTCACAGAAATCGGAAAGAAGAAGATGGTCAGAACACAATGAAGAACGCGTGAAGTCCAAACACGATCAAAACGTTCCAAAAAATAAGAAAACCCAATTCACCAAAAAGAAGGTAGCAGGTCTAAAAATGAGACATGCCGAGGATCTTGAGGACACAACTCAAGAACAGGGAGTGGGCCCAGACAATGCTAGACAGCGCAGCAGAAGTAACCATAGCTCGCAAGATCTTGAAGGATCATCTGGAGACAGTGGACTTGAATGAGTACATCCAAGTTGAAACTGCTGATACCAGGGTTAGTGTACCCCATAAGTTATATGAAGTAACACTCCGGAGGGAGGGGGATATAACTAGAAAAATAAGAGCACTCTTTTGGGAGAAGCTCTCTAAGGGTTATGACATTCTTCTAGCTGAAAAAGACTGGCCACCAAAATTTGTCAGGGAGTGCTCACATGGCGAAGACATCATTATGCCAACCTTCTCCAATCACATTCCAATTCATTAAAAATATACCTATGTCACAAATTGGGCTGTAGCCCAGGCTCCAGCATTATATAAAAATCATGTAGGATGGGATGAGGATTCCCCTCACTGTAAAATCCAGTTAAAAACTCAACCAACTGCACAAAGGAAGTACTCAGTTAAGCAAGAAGCTAAAAAACAAGTCAGGGAGATATTAGATCAACTTGAATACCAAGGGGTGATTGAAACATGCACCTCGTCAATGAACAATCCTTTGTTTCCTGTCTTCAAACCAGACAATACATATCGTCTAGTTTTGGACTGCAGAAATTTAAATGCTTGTTGCAAAACCTTTGCAGTACAATATGCAGACAGTGCGGCACTAATGAATAACATTGTGCGTAAAAAATATAAAACCACATTAACGGACTAGGAGTTCAAGACTCAAGATTTCTTTATCTGGTTTTGAATTGTACAAAAACCATAAAAATTCATTTTTTAAAAGGATACTTTTTAAAATACCAAAACAAGTGCATTTTACCTTCATAAAAAAAGATATACAAAACATAATTAGTATTTTAAATTGCTACGCACACCAGCCTGAAAATGGTACAATGGAAAGTTAAAATATGTAGAGCATGAGATTACATTAAAATACAGAAAAACTGCCTGGTGCCCGGTACGTGTGGGACATCTAAGCGCTCTGCTGTGTCGAGGGTCTAGTGGAAACATCGGAGACGTCTGGGAGGACCTCTGTCACAATTCATGATGCGCAAGGACAAAACGCCTCAGTGTGCGCAGCCCAACACCATAACGCAGTATACTACGCAAAGGCTCCCCTCGCAAAGACTCACGCGCCAGTCGGGGCAGGAGGAGAGGGATCCAGCGCCCGAGGAGCCATCACGGGCGGAATTGTTGAAAGCGATACAGGGGTCCCACTCGGCCTTGGAGCGACAGATTGAGGCTGTGTCCATCGACGTGAACCTCCTTCGGACTGACCTGCCCAAGGTGGCCGATAAAGTCACAGATGCGGAAGGGAATATCACTCAACTGCAAGGGGAGGTCGCGTCCCTCAAGAAAACAGTCTCACAACTTTCTGCCACGACGGAGGCCCTAGAGCGTAGGGCAGAAGATGCGGAAGGGAGAGCGCGCCGCAGTAATATATGTGTGCTGGGTATTCCTGAGCGAGCGGAGGCGGGCAACCCGGAACGCTTCCTGGAGCACTGGATTCGCACGGTGTTGTGCCCTGAAGGTCTATCGGACGTCTTTGTGATAGAAAACCCACCCCCGAGACCTGGAGTCCCTCCACGGGCTCTCATTGCCAAAATCCTAAACTATCGCGACATGGACTGCATCCTAAGAGCGGCAAGTGAGTCGAAGGACCTAACATTTGAGGATACAAGGGTGTCCATCTTTCCGGACTATACGCAATTGGTTCAGGAGCAGCGCAAGTCCTTTCTGGCCGACAAACAAAACCTCAGGGAGATGCATCTAAAATATATGCTGCTCTACCCAGCGATGCTCAAGGTTATATCTCAAGGGAAGGATCACTTCTTTGAAGCTCCTGCAGAGGCGTGGGAGTGGCTTGAGATTCCAGGGGATGCCCTCCCCCCTGGAGAACGGGCAGGGGCTCGTGACACATGGGGGACCAGACCGCGGAGGCGGCGAAGCCGGAGAAGATGTTGAGGGTTCCGTACGGATGAGAGTGTGGAGAGCAACCGAGTCACAGTGGGAGAAGATGGCTCCTTTCTCATGGAGTTGACGGAGTTGAACTGCTTGCCGGAGGGGTCTCGACCTTCCTTGTACCAGACACATTGCTGCCCACCGAGGAGGTGGTTTCCCCGACCAGTGCAACGGTCCCGGAGACGGCTGGGGCGCAGGGGCGGGAGCCGGACGGACTATCATGAGGAGGGGCCCTGGCGCTACACAGATTGCTCTGGACACGGGGCTTGACGTTGTTGGACAGTAAGGGGGCTATGGTTGATGGGTGGGGCACTGCCAGATGCTGAAGCTTGGGAGCAGGGGGAGCGGGTGGAGGTTCTGGGGGTTGTGCGAAGGATGCTCTTCTTTATTGTCAGAAGCTGGGGTGGGGTTAACTTTTAGGTCCTGTTGGGCGGCCTGGTGGGGAGTCGAGTGGGGGTGGGGGGGTAGTTGTCTTCCTGGTTTTCCATTGTTTCTATGGGTAGTGTCAGACTTAACAATTCTCTAGATAACTTACACAGGAACAGAGATGCTTGCTTCCAAATCCACCCCAAAGGCAACCCGGAGCTTAGTATTAACAAGCCTCCAAGTAAGCTATCATGGGGGGAAAGGGGGAAAATGGATAAAATAACAAAAGAGAGAGCCCGTCCTGCAGACCTCTAACAGTTGACAAAACCTGCGAGCAATGAACAACGTCAGGTTTGGTTGCTGCTAGTATATTGCTCGTGGGTGGGGTTGGGGTTGGAGGGGGGTTGTTGTTGGGGGAAGTTGTAAGCATCGCATGTATGACACGTTGGGCATGGGACTGGAGGGGCACTGAGAGTGCAGTACGGGGGGGAGTCGGGAAACGTAGTTGACAATGGGATACAAATTTGTGAGCTGGAATGTGAGGGGGCTTGGTACTTGCACAAAACAATACAGAGTACTGTCTTGGCTTCGTAGGCATAGGGTTTCGATTGCATGCCTGCAGGAGACTCATCTTACTGAGGAGGGGGCGCAGAAGCAGGGTAAGAAATGGCGGGCCAGGTGTTCCATTCTTCTTATTCCTCATATGCTAGAGGAGTGTTGATTTGGGTAGCGCCTGGGGTCCCGTTTGCACTCCAGTATGTAGAGGCAGATATTCAGGGTAGGTATTTGCTCCTCAGGGCTAAGTTGGATGGTAGGGATGTTACCCTTCTGAATACGTATGCACCGAATGTGGATGATCCGGGTTTTTTCCTGGCGCTGCAGGATATCCTGGTTGACGACCTAGAGGTGCCACTTTTCTGGTTGGGAGACTTTAATTGCGTTCTGGACCTGGTCCTAGATAGATATCCGCCACTGGAGGGCACAAAACCCAGAATGACGGGACAGCTTCACAAGGTTATGGAGAATATAGGGGCTGTCGATATCTGGCGACGGGCTAATCCGACGCTGCAGGTATATACCTGCTTTTCTCCCACTCATAATACACACAGTCGCCTTGACAGGGTACTGGTTGTTAACGCGGAGAGCAGCATGACTATGGAAGTGACACATCAGACGAGCTACCTGACCGACCACTCACCGGTGGTTTGTCTGGTGAGCTCCGGTTTCCCGTCCACGTACTTGGAGGTTCCCCGTAGACGTTCTCCGTGACTCCGTAGGGACAGCACATGTTGAGAAGGCCCGAACAGATTATGTAGACCTTAATTGGGAGGTGGGGGACCTGTCGCTGGCCACTAAATGGGAGGCTCTGAAGGCCGTGGTGAGGGGAGCCTGTATGGGATTGACGTATGGAGTCGGCAAACAGATTATCAGGTACTTGCAGACGGCAGAGGAGGGGCTATTGCATGTCCAGACTGCCGGGTCTCCTGACGAACTACAGCGACCGGCCGAACGGGTAGCCCAAGGGAAGATCCATGATATTCTGGATCGTCTGGATAAGTACACCCTAGGCCAATATAGGCAGAGGCTTCATAGAGAAGGAGACAAATCATATGCTTGAAAAGTAAGCGGTAGAGGGGCCCTGCGCAGATGACTGATACTTGGGACCTTAGGGCCGCAACTGCAACACAGGGCGCGACACGTATTAAATATCCGTGACCCCATTTGACTTCCCACTAGGCAGTGTGGCGGAACTTTTGGCTTGAAGGAGTTATGAGGGTGCCGCACTGCCTGTACATCTATGCTACCACGGCTTCAAGGAGCTAGAACCTGGTAAATGCTGCCGCTATAGTGGATTGAAGTACATTAGCATCTGACTGGCGGCCTCTGCGTCTCTGGACTAATTAGGGATCTGCTGCTTTTTTGTGATAGGATCGTATCTGTGGTAATCGAAGGCGGCATCTCCATACCAATGTGAGGGGAGTCTACTGATCCCTGCACAGCATAGAGACAGGTTGGAGTGTAAGATTCCTCGCTACTGCACGCTAAGTGGCAGTTAATCCATCCGTGCAGCGCAGCCCCACCGAGAAATAGTGGCAGTATTGGACACTGAAGACCGAACAGGTTGCTACAAGATCGGACTACTAGGGGTGCGATTGTACAGGTACCGCAATGGGGAAGCCGGAAACACGCCAGCCCAAAATAACTGAAAAAAGAAAACGCCGAAGCCGCCCGGCCCAGAGCATGCTGACCAGGACGCTGCGGATGAGGGCGCAAGTCAGCTCCCGGCCGAGGATATTAGGTACATGTTCCAGGACCTGAAAACGAGCCCTGGCTCTAATCCAACAAAACAATGAGGATTTGGAAGCAAGATCACGGCGAAATAATGTGCGCATAACAGGAGTGGCTGAATCCACAGACATTCCCAATATGGAACGTTATATTGAGACCATGATGAAAGACCTGTTTGGAGATGGCTTGTCCCCGATGTTCTTGATCGAGAGAGCTCATAGATCCCTCGGCCCCAGACCAAAACCAGGTGCTCCGCCCAGGCCGATATTGCCCGGAGTCCTAAACTACAGAGACCGGGAAACAATTCTACGCCTGACAAGGGAAAAAGACAAGATCCAATATCATGGAAATGACATAGCACTGTATCCGGACTTTACCTTGCAGGTACAGGCTGCCCGCAGGGAGTTTAAACCGGCGTAAAAGGTTTTTCAACAAACAGGAACCAAATATGCGTTAATATACCCAGCAAAATGAAGGGTGCAGGGACCTGGCAGACCTACCTTGTTCGTAGATGCAAAAGCAGCGCTTAAATATGCCAAGCAATTGGCCAGAGATCAGAAACAGCAGTCGACTCCGGAAGGGCAGGAATCTACTGACAGGCTAGTTGACATTGAATAATATGTGTATTTTTGTGAAATGTGGATGTCTGGAAATGTGTGGATGGAGGCACAGTTGCTATTATACACACCTAAGTATTGAAGGGGGGTGTTCTCATGTCCGCTAGTAGGAGGCTCCAGAATACCATAACGCTTGGCTTTCCCTATTAGCTTGATAACTCACCCCGAAACAGGTGGGTCCTTGAGATGCAGGTGTGGTGCCAGCGCTCGGTCTGTATGGTGGCCACCCTTCGTACCCTCTGGGATAAATCCTGTTAATCAGTCTTTCTTTTTGTTTTTCTTTTTGGTTGAGGCATGGGGGTGGGTGGAGGGAGGGGTGATTACACGACCTGATTGGGGTGTTGGTGTGGGTGGGATGGGAGGGGGAGTGAGATTGTGGACTCGCATGAGACAGTTGGGAGGGGGGAATGTTCAAATACAGCAGGAGACGTTAAACTTGTACACATATTGGGTTTGGATGACCCTGCCTATCATGTTGGGGAGGTAAGAGGCAACTATTAAGTTTTTGTTGTTTAGTATATACCTATTATATTCCAAGATACACCCACCGCTACTTCATTGGGTAAGGATGCAAGGACAACCTAGAGGGTTGGTTGATATGTTCATGTGCACTGTCGGTATGTTACTTGGTATGACTATGAACATCAGACACTCTTTGATTGCAAAAGTAGAATTAAGTGTTGTGTTTTATATGTTAGACCCTGACCCTCTGTGAAGACCATCACATGTATTTCTTGGAACATACGGGGGTTAAATGATCGTAGAAAGGCGAGATTGGTACGTTCCTATTTGTTGCGAAAGGAAGTGGATATTTGTTTGTTACAAGAAACGCATTTGGCAACTGTTAATTCACCTGTGTTCAAACATGGCAGATGGGGAGAGATTGTGGAGGCACCTTACTCCAGCTATGCCAGGAGGGTGGCCATACTAATTCGTAGAGGCCTGCAGTGGAAAACTAATTCCAAAATAATTGACCCAGAATGCAGATTCATATTACTTTTGGGCACATTGTGTGGCATCCAGGTGGTGCTCGTGAATGTGTACGGCCCTAATACGGACTGCCCTTCGTTTTTCCAGAATGTGTGGCATCAAGTGCAGATATGTGGCCAGCGGCGGTACTTTGGGGTGGCGACTTTAATGTTGTATTATCCCCTTCTATTGACAGACAAGGAGTGCCTCGGGAGCATCACCCCAAGGCTGCAGAGGTAGTAGGAGATATTATGTCAGAAGCTGGACTGATAGATTCATAGAGGGCCCTCCATCCGGATATTCGGGCGGGCACATGTGTAACGGCACATAGAAATGCGTGGTCGAGACTAGACTACTGATTAGAGATTTGGACTCTAAGGTGGTGAATGCTATTCACCTGCCGAGGACACTATCCGATCACGCGCCTGTGGTAGTAACACTTACCGTACCACCGCAGTATGTACAGCCGTTTAGCTGGCGGTTCCCCTCTCGGGCACTGCTGGATCAGGCATTTCTAGAAGAGCTTCGCGTACAGCTAGTGGAGTACTTTGAGCCAAATGAGGGCTCAGTCGAATCGCCGGGCACGCTTTGGGAGGCTTGCAAGGTGGTGACAAGAGGTAACTGCTTAGCTCTCAAAACAGGCGTACTCAGATCCATCAGGGACACGCTGGAACGATTGGAGAAGGATCTAGCGAGGTTGGAAACTGCACTTGCGGTGGATCCCTCGCCGTCCACATGGGCTGAATTCAGGGCCAAACTCACACAATATCAGGAGTAGGCCGAGAGGGAGACTGCCTTTCTTAACAAGCATGCTCAGGCTAGGAGGTATGGTGAAGGGGACGCTAGCCTCCTTGCTGCGTGCACCAAGAGGAGCGGAATACATTACTGAACTGCGTGATACAGAAGGTAGGACAGCTAGGACACCACTGGGCATACTGAACACGATGACAGAATATTACAGGTCGCTCTACACCTCTCAGATAACACCAGATGAGAAGGTGATATCGGAATATTTGGATACGATCGCCCTGGCGTGGTTTAATGACAGTGCAAGACAGTACATGGATCTCCCGATCAGAGCAGATGACGTTCGGGAAGTCATAGCAGGTATGCCCGCTGATAAGGCCCCAGGTCCGGACGGACTGACAGCGGCCTTTTATAAAGAATACGTAGATATAATAGCACCCAGATTGCACCGGGTATATATAGAAGCAGTAAAAACAGGTATTCTACCGCCAACGCTACGGGAGGCCATGATAATAACCCTTTTTAAGCCAATAGATCCGGCCTGCCCTGATTCTTACCGCCCTCTTTCGCTAATTAATTTAGATGCGAAGATATATGGTAAATTACTGGCGGTTAGATTGAAGCCTATGTTACCCCAGATTGCTTTGTCTGAACAATCTGGTTTTGTTCCGGCAGGTCAACTTCTCACAATTTGAGAGTACTGTTTGGATTATTGCACTATGTAGATCCCCAGGTGCAAGCGGCAGCCGCATTATTAGATGCTACAAAGGCTTTTGACTCTCTTGAGTGGAGGTTTTTGTTTGCCTTATTCACGCGTATGGGGTTCAGCCCACTGTTTATACAGCAAATAGGAATACTGTGCACTGCCCCTATGACACCAGTGAGGGTTAATGGACAAATTTCTGGACCAATTCACATTACGAGGGGCACCAGGCAGGGCTGTCCTCTGTCGCCACTATTGTTTGCTATTGCGACTGAGACCCTTGTGGCCTGCCTGAGACAACACCACACGCACCATAGCATTGGCTTCACCTCGAGAGGCTTGCTTATCTCTATGTATGCCGATGACATGACCATTTATATGATGAACCCGGTTGACAACTTTGACCCACTGATGAGAGAGTTTGTGCGATATGGTGGCCTCACGGGCATACGCATCAACTGGTCAAAATCGATGATGTTGCCTCTAACGGACAAAACTAAACAATGTCATACCGAATTTCCCATAGAGTGGGCGACTGACGAGGTCAAATACTTGGGCATTAGATTCAGTCGGTCAATACAGGAAATATGGCTGTCCAATTATGGTACAGCAATGGAATGGCTGGAAGTTAAGGTGCAGAGGAGGAAAACACTACCGCTTTCCTTGACGGGTCGTATAGCAATAACTAAGATGGTCGTCCTGCCGGAATTGCTTTATTTATTTGTCAACATCCCCTTGCCACTTACAGGGCAATTTTTTAAACGTCTGAGGATTGTCATTTTAGAATTGGTCGGGCGGGAAGACAACCTAGAGTCTTGTGGAATCTTTTAATGCCTCCAAATAGCCAAGGGGGGCTTGCAGCCCCTGATTTTGAACTATATGCCTACAGTGCACAGGCCCAGTACCTGCATTACTGGCATCACCCCATCCCTTATCAGCAACATGTGGCAATTGAGAAGGACGTGGCAGCACCTACCCCACTTAATGTAACTGTATATCACCCGTATAGGAGATCCCCAATGGATATAAACACGCTAGAAGTGGGAAGATGGGCATGGATGAACATAGCTAAACGTAAGGCGTTACTGAACTCTTTGCGCCTTCGATACCGATGGGGGGGAACCTGTTAATAGAACCATTGACGGACAAGGCGGTGACGGACAGAGCACACAAATGCGGACTAGACACCGCAGGCGACTTATACCTGGATGACTCCTTTTTATCTCTGCAGAAGATGTGCGAGCCAAATGACCCTACTGCCTCTGAAATGTTACTTTACTATCAACTAAGGGCGGCATGTAAAGCTAGATACCCAGATTTTCCAGTGGCACCGCCAACACTGTCTGCACTGGAGAACCTTCTAGCCAATAGTTCACCTCGCAACTTGATAACACGCATCTATAGTATTACCCAGGACACTGCTCCTGTGCTAATATGTTTGTCGAGAACAAATTGGGAAAGAGAAGCAAATATAGTCATAACTGATAAACAATGGCTTTTCTGCTGCTCGCAGCTGGAAAATCTATCACCTAATTATCGGTTGAGGCTCATGCATTTTAACTATTTGCATAGAACTTATCGCACACCGAAACAGCTCTTTCGTATGGGACTTCAAAACGACGCAAAATGTTGGCGATGTGGGGAACAGGAAGCAACATTCTTCCATCTGACATGGGAATGTGAACAAATAGGGAGATACTGGATTGAGGTGCTGCGGCACATAGGGCACATTGTTGAAGTAGACTTACAAATACATCCGCTTATGGCACTATTGGGATTCGTTATGGATATACCTTGCGGTTCACGCACAATAGTGGCTCTTTTGCTATTACTGGCCAAACGACAGATTGCGCTGCACTGGAAGAGAGCGGATCCACCGAGAGTGGCGGGTTGGATAAAATCGGCTGTTTATTGCAAAGATCAATTGACGTCATATTGGGAACTTATGCCACAACGCTCAAGACCTGAGGATATATGGGAGCCTTTTGTGGTATGGCTGGGTCGCGCGGGCTCGGATTTGTGTGGGTAAAGTATGGCTGTGTAGGTAGGGTGATGTATATGAGATATGCATGAAGAGGAAGTGCTGGATGTTCGTGAAATGGGACATGTGTGGCATATTATACAAGGGTGGGTTGGATTTAGTGATGTGGGATGTGTAGGTGTACCTTGCTGTTCTAGGAAGCTACCAAATAGCTTTAACATGGGGGTGGGATATGAGGTGATTGGAATGTAGAGATAGGAACGTAGGTATTGTTATAAACGTATAGCGGTTCTTTCTGTTCAACTGTCTATGCATCACATGTATAACCGCTAACTTTGATTTATTTGATATAACTTGCCACCGAACAGTGGGTATTGTTGTCAATTTGGCTAAGTAATATGGAATTGTGCGACTATAGCATTACGTGGCTGCCTGCCTCCCGGGTTGTTGGCTTAAGAGCGGCGTTAACTATGTGATCACGAATAAAGGTTTTTGAAGAACTTAAAAAAAAATAATAATTATTGGCCACCCAGTTGGCCCCGCATATGGCGCAGTTTGTCCACCTGGACCAATGCAACTTTATTCCAGGGCGTAACACCGCCATGAAACTGAGGCGCTTGAACCATATCATGCATGAGGTTCAGGAGTTGGATGATCAGATGGTGCTCGTATCAGTTGACCTGGCCAAGGCGTTCAACACCGTGGACAGGGCTTACCTTCAGGAGGTTCTACCGGTGATGGGCCTGGGCCCAAACTTTTGCTGTTGGGTCCGTATTTTATACAACTCCCCCAGAGCTCGGGTGAGATTGGGGTCTGCGCGTTCGGAGGAGTGGCAGTTGGGGCGGGGTACACGACAGGGGTGTCCCCTTTCACCACTTCTCTTTGCTCTAGCGATAGAGCCTTTGGCCGTCCGGATCCGTCTCGAAATGTCGCAATGGGGCATACAAGTGGGAGACACATGTAACATTGTCTCCTTTTATGCAGACGATGCCTTGTTTTATCTGAGGGCCCGAGGGAGGCACTTCCTGTGTTGCTCAATCAGTTGGATCAGTTTGGGGATGTGTCGGGACTGCGACTCAATAGACGTAAGTCTTTGATTTATCCATTGTCGGTATTCGAATCGGTGCCCGGGGAAGATTTGCCGGAGCTCGGGCTCCGTTGGGAGACGGATACTTTTCGTTACTTGGGGATTCAGGTGGCGCCTACGGTGGCGAGATCCCTAGCCTGTAATATTGATAAGGTACTTCAGTCCCTGCAGCGCTATGTGTCCTTTCGGAACACCCTTCCGCTGTCCCTAATGGGCCGATTTGCGGTCGCTAAGATGGTGATGTTGCCTAGGACTCTTTATATACTGCAAAATACATTGTGTCCCCTCCCCCCTAGGGTCTTTCGCACACTGAATACGCTCCTTACGTCCCTACTTTGGGCGAGCCGACGTAGTCGAGTTGCCCTTCACACAGTGGTGAGATCCTATGATGAGGGTGGCCTGGAGGCCCCACGCTTTGACCTGTACTTTTATGCTGCGCAGCTCCTGCCAGCCGCCAGATGGTTTGCAGAAACGGATGTCGGGGAGATGCAGCTGTTGGTGGGTAGGGCGACGGTGCAGGAACTCCAAGTGGCATTGATGCGGGGAAGGGGGGCAAGCAGGACTCTGCCCTACATCGTGAGGCATACGGCGAACGTTTGGCACCGCTTCGTTGAGAGGGTGCTCCGGGCAGCGCCCTTCCACAGGGACCTGTCGCTTTGGATCCTGGCGCGCATGGTGTCGTTGGAGGAGCAGATGTCCTTTCGGGCCTGGCGGGAGGGAGGCTGTGAGACCTTGGCAGACCTGTACCCAACCAAAACCTTTTTGACATATGAGCAGGTGGAGGACGCTTTCGCTCTGGGTAGAAGACAGTTCCAGCATTACCAGTCGCTATGTATACAGTACCTAGAGATTCCCCCAATGACTCACACCATGGACATTATACTGTCTTGTGGCAGAGGACGTCGACTTATTTCCCTGCTGTATGCGGCCATGCGTAGGGACTCTGCCCCGCCGGTCTCCCCGGCGTGGGCAGCCTGGGAAGTGGATTTGGGCACTCCGCTGGAGCAGGAGCAATGCAAGCGAATAGGGGCCCTTACAAAGAAGGTTTCTTGTAATGCACGCTTTAAGTTAATACATTTCAATTTCCTGCACCGCACCTATCTCACTCCGATCTTATTGCAGCGTTACTCCCCGGGTCAGAGGGATGATTGCCCCAGATGTGGCGCGGGGGAGCGGGGTTCCTGCACTTGGCCTGGGGATGCCCAATGGTCCAGAGTTTTTGGGGGAGGGTGGTGGAGCATATTACTGCCACAACGGGGATGCGCATTACACTGACACCTTTACACTGCTTGTTGCCGTTGGTACCTAGGCCGAAGAAACGGAAATTATCTTATAAATGGATGCAATTAATGCTGGTGCTGGCCAGGCGTAGGGTGGCTATCACTTGGATGGGTCAGAGGGCCCCAGAGATTCCCAAATGGCTAAGTGATGTGCGGGAGTGGTCCCTAGCGGAGGAGGCACATATGCAGAGCTGTAGGAGGGACGAGAAGCTGCAGGAGGACCTGTTGGCCTGGCGCGTAATGGGTGCCACGATAGGGGTCCTGGACCATGCCTCCCATAGTGAATCAGAGGGAACGAGTGGAGAGTTATTCTCACCGATGGGTTCGGGCACTGAGGAAGACAATGGAGACGCCCCCGGAGTCACGGTGGAGGTGGAGTGAGGTGTAGGGACTGAACCAGTGCTCGCAGGACGCTAACTGTTGTCTGATAATTTGCAATGTGTCATGGGTAACTATGTATCTCAGTGTGACCTCTGGTCAACCAACCGGGCCTTAATGAGTCTGTCAACAATGTGCATATGTGATGTTCTGATGCCAATAGGGGGATGTTATTGTCTGTTATTTTCCATAAAATGACAAAAATAAAGTTTAAAAAAAAAATACAGAAAAACATCTTAAAAATGAATTATATCATAAGTGCTTCAGTGTTCCTGTTCTAGATTTGGTCTGTGTCTTAGGCAAAATTTCACGAATCTAGCCATATTCTTTGCGAAATACTGTTTCTAGGTATAAAATTGCCAAAAAGGTCGGACGGCATTGTCGCAAACCCCTGGTCTTTAGTATTAGTATTACCCACTGTTTTCTTAGTTCTTGATAGAATCTACAGAACAAGACTACATGAAGTGTAGACTGCGTGGAGACTTCATCACAGGGGCATAATGATAACAAATGTGACCAATCATTAACCTTGGGAAATGTGATCAGGCGGTGGAATGTGTTTATTCTCAGTCGAGTGAGCACAAACCTATTATATCCGTTCAGTTTAAAAGTCAGGTATGGTTGCATGGTAAGGGTGGTGTGTACAGATAGAATATGTTGTGTTGAGCTTTTAGATGACTCCATAGTCAGTCGGAGTTCCTCCATATGAACCAAACATAATTTCTTAAATTTTTTCCTGGGAATCTCCGCTATTAATAGTGGATTATAATAGTATCTAATCAAACCTAAATCGGATAAAAAAGTTTTTAACATACAGGAATCAGGCTATTTTGTCCGAGTTTTCAAGAGAGAGACAGTTGCTCAAAAGCTCCCTGTTAAATACTAATTTAGAGGATGTCCAGATGCAATACCATAAAAGAATAGGTTGGACTTTCACCAGGTCTGTAATGTACGGCATGCCCAGTTCCGTATAGCAGATGAAAGTAGAGGTTCCGCGCGGAACCGATAGGAGGAACCTCAAAAAGCTGTTCTCTATCTTTTGGAGAGCATCCACTCTACCATAACCCCACACCCCTGCCCCATACATCGCCACACTAACACATTTGGTTTGGTAAATTTGGATCATTTCTACTGGAGGTTTTTTACCAAGCCTGTGTGCGAGTTGCCAGGAAACTCATGTTTCCTGGCAATAGAGGCCAGGAAACATGAGTTTCCTGGCCTCTATTGCCTGTCTCCAGGAGGACTTGTCATCAATAATAATTCCCAGGTAAGGGTATGCGGTGGTGGTTTCCAACGTAGTATGTTCTATGTAAATACTCCGCATTTTCTTCTTTCTTGACCCAGAGGACATTACAAAAGTTTTTTTAATGTTAACTCTGAGGTCTAGGTTAGCCATAAAATAATGATATCTATTGATGGCGCGTTGGAGTTCTAAGGGTGTGCGAGCAATGATCACGGCGTCATCCGCATAGGGTAGAGCGGGGATTGGTTGGTTTTTGATGCTCGGTAGGTCCTGGCAGCCTTCAAACATTGCCTGTTCTAGCACGTTTGTGTAAAGTGAAAAAAGAAAGGGCACCAGGACACACCACTGCCTTACCCTTTCTCCACTCTAAGGGGGGCTGTGTGTTCACCTCCTGTTCCAAATCTGACTCTAGCCGAGGCATTCGAATACAATTCTCGGAGAAAGTTTAATAGGGCGGGGTCTATTCCCAGATCACCCAACACCTTCCACAATTTAGAATGGTTTACGCAGTCAAAAGCTGCTGACAGGTCTACGTAAGCCATATAAAAACTCCCCCCCCTTTGCATTTATATATTTGGTCATCAGTAGAGTTAAATTAAGAGCTTGTTCCGTTGTGCCCAAGCCTTGCCTGAAGCCGAATTGAAGGTCGAACAGAATGTTATGGTCCTCTGACCATTGATTTAAGCGGTCAAGGATAATCCGGCCCGCTACCTTACCCAAGGAGTCTAACAGGGATATGGGGCAATAACAAGCTGGGCACTGACGATCTCCTTTTTTAAATATTGACACCAGAATAGATTTGGACCATGAATTGATGAGGAACCCTGCGCAGGACGCTTCCAGGACCTTTGTAAGAAATGGAGTTCAAAGGTCCATGTTGAACTTAAAAAGATCAACAGGGACCCCATCTGGACCTGGCCCCTTGCCCCCTTTACTGGCCTTTAAAGCTCTCTCTACTTTCAGCAATGTAATATCAAGGGTAATTGGGAAAGGTGTGGGATAAGGATCTGGAGTGGCCCTAGCTTTGTCTCCTAACGTAATTACTTCCTTATCATTTATTCCAAACATTTGGGCAAAGTGATCAACCCATAGAGATTCCTCTATGGCTACTTCTATCTTGGGAAGTTCCCTGTCTTCTGATAAAATTGGGGATTTACCAATTTTCCAAAAAGCAGTACTATCTTTTTCAGTGCAGCTTTTTTGTAATCAATCCCAAGCCCCATTTTTTAGTTCGGTTTTCCTCGCTTTTATTGCGTTTTTATACACTTTTCTACAAAATGCTATTTCAAAGTCAAAATGTTTATTGTATAATTGATTAAAATCATTACAATCTTCCCATAATAAAAATAACAATATAAAAACAATTAATGTCAATCAACATTAAAAAATTACCCATTCATTTTACGGCTAGCGTCCTAAAATATTATAAATACAATAGTTAAAATTTGGATCTGGGCCGGCTCCTGCCATCTCTGTGGAGTCTTAATCATCTTTAAATTCAGTTTGTGTATACCGTAAAAGTCACAAGATAAGCTGGCCTGGGGGACCTTCCTCCTCAGTGTTCCTCCTGCTCAGCTTGCCCTAAGCATTTTCTTACCTCTGCCAGGAATTTTACTCCCCGGCAGGCCAAAATAATGGAGGATACTCCCAGCCAACTTATCACTGCCTGTCTGCATGTTCGAATTTTCAGTTCATTAAAGATAGGCTTCAAATACCGTCTCCTCTGGACCATGACTGCTGGACATGCACATAAAATGCTATTTCTTTTTTATCCCTTACTGATTTATGTAGGAAGAGTTTTAAAGCAGAGTATGCCTTAGTGCAATTTCTATTGAACCAGCCCTTAAATTTTGGAGTTTTTTACTGTTGTATAGTCAGAGCGTCTTTTATTACTCTTGTTATGTCCTCAAAGTTAGTTAGGATCTCTGATGCAAAGAAGAATTATCCAAGCAGATCTCTATTGCTTTACGGGACTTTTTTACCACTGTCGTTGTTAACCCTAATGGATCAATTTTAGCCCATTTGAGCAAGTATCCGTTTGGTCTATCTACATCCAAGTTTTCTTGTTGGAGTATTCTATACCGATCACCCCTGCTGTGTAAACTAGGATTACATAATGTGACACTAATTGGATAATGGTCGCTGGTAGGGTTAGCATAAGTTTTAAAATTAAGAATGCGGGACGCTGCATTTCTTGATACAAAAATAAAATCTATTGTGGTACTAGCTCTACTGCCATTGAAGGTCGGTGTCAACGGGACTTGAGGTATCACTAAGTCATTGGCCATAGTAAGTTCCAATAGAAATAATGTTTCATTTAGACAATTTCCGATTATTGTGTGTGGGAAATGTGTTAAGTGGTCCCCGTTCTCATCTATCAAACCGCAGGTAGAATCATTATTATACCCACACGGTGATATATTTAAAATCACCGCCCCATATTATTGTGACATTTTTGGTATTCTTATATTTAAAATCAACCAAGATGGAGCAGATGTCTTTTAGTACGGAAATAAACTGAGAATTATGTAAATTGTTGTAGAAATAAACCAAAAGATAGATGTCATATTTGGTGAAACCAAAAATGATTATTTGGTAATTTGACTCGAGTTTAGGAGGAATTATTTCTTTGAATTTTAGGAGGTTTGATATAAACGTTATTAGACCTCCTTTGGCTCTCCCTGATCCTGAAGGGATGGCGGGAGAGAAGTAGGTCTTATAACCCTCCAGATGCATGGCAGAAGTAATCCAGGTCTCCTGCAAACAAAGGACCTTAAATTTAGTGGCGAGTTTAAGCCATGGATCGTTAGCCAATTTGTATCGCAGACCTGCTACGTTCCAATAAACGATGCACAGCCCAAACCTGCCTGTTTGTGCTTTTACAGCTAAACCCTGGTTAACAGTATCTCCAGGAGGATTAACATGTACAAACTCTATCCCTGGCCCCGGAAGTACCATATTTTGGTAGGCTTTGTCTGGTGGGATAGGAACTTTTCTTTCCTCCTGCCTGCAGTGGTAAGTGACTCAGGGTTCGGGCCAGTTGACACCGTTGGTAATTGCAAGTGATCGTTTTGAGAAGAAATCATGGGAGGGAAGTCCGGTTCAGTCAGTGGATTGTGTTTCACTTGTTGGTCGTATTTTGTTTTAGTAAACAACAGGGAGGGACATGAGCGGGACAATATTTAAAGGGGTCCAGTGTGCATGTCCCATCAGACACTATTCAAAGAAGGTGCACACAGTTCCCCTGAGAAGTGATATAAATATAGAGGAGTAATATTCCTTCCTCTCTCCAGGTGTGGTCTGTTTTTTGAGGGATCAGGGGCAGATGTCCCTTGTCGGAACTAGAGAACATGTTCTAAGATGCCCATACCCTATAGGGGTTGCTATATATTCTGTTCCACTCCTTATTATTAGTATTAATAATTTTTTTCCAAACCCCCTCTCGGCTACACCGAGAGGAATGCTCACTTTGTCTCCGCTTGAACTCACTCAAATGGACCTTTGTCCACTACAGACATTCGATCAGAACTCACCCCTGTGAGTTAGCTTCCTTGTATTAGACCTGACCCTTTCTTTAGAGATGAGCATGTCACAATGCCACACACTCCCTCTCCACCTCCCTCTTATATAAAAAAAAACAATTTTTGTCCCCCCCGGTGGCCTGGGACATCCCGATGGCACTCACACGTCCTTTGCCCTACCTACCATGTCGATCGTGGTGACCTTACTCCACAATCACCACTGTCCTTTGTTCTCCTATTACCCAATGCAACCTCCTGGTACATTGGAGAACACCCCCACTACTCCTACACCCCCGTCGAGATTGAAGCAAGGGCACCTGAATGATCTCGCCATCCCGTTCCGTAATGGTGTTCTATATGGGATATAGGATAATACAATTATCCGGCAACCATGGCGTGTCATTTGTCTGGCTGGTTTCCAGACTTTTCCAGTCCATAAACATCCTTTTGTATTATGATTATACCCCACTTCAAGATGGCGCCTATACAGACAGGATGACATTCACATGCCGTCATCTCCATACGCCGGGACACCAGGGGAACTGTGTGCACCGTATTTTGTTTTAGCCAGTCAATCTAGTTCCTCCAGTCCAGATAGTGCGTTATACCTATTCATTATCTGGACGTTATACCAAGGACCTTGAGTGGATTCATTTGTATAGGTGTTAGTATTAATGCTAGGGGTTTCGTCCCTCTCAGCCCCAGTTCGGAGAGGGTAGAAAAAACCAAGCGGAAGTATGTTGATCTCACCCATTGCTAGCGAATTCTTGGTTTCCATCCATAGTATATTCTTCACTAGTGCTGGAATTTTAAATGTAAGGACTATACAATCGCCGGGAAAAATTTTACCACGGGATCCAACCCAATGCCCTTCGTGCCATCTTGAACTCATTAAAGAGTTGACGGGTTATTCCTGTCCTCTTACCCAACCAATGAAGGGATTTATTTCTTAGTGAAACCCAGTTCTCTTTTTCCACCAAACCTTTTATTGGGACATTTGACAAAACTGCCACGTACGGAGTCGCCTCCGGGGGTAAGTGTATATGCTGATCGGTTAAAGGTTTATCTGAATGGGGACCTAAGGAAGTAGAACCTGGATTTGGGTTACTATGTGGTTGATATACGGGGGAATTAAATCTATTCGGGTTTCCCACCATTCTAGTATCCCAATAGCCTTTCCCTGGGTCTGTGGTGGTTAAAGTGTTACATGTACTACTCTGTTGATGAGGATCATTGCCCATTTTATTTAGGCTATTTAAAGAATTAGGCAACCTCAGCTCACGAGTTTTCCTAAGGTTTATATCCGTGTTATGTTAGTGATTCAATGATGTGTTGCTATCTGCGAGAGATCGGGAGATATCGATTCTCTATCACTAACTTTTGGAAAGCTTCTTGGGATGGATTTTTCAATGAGAGTTAATCTCTCTCCCAGTTGATCTAATCTGACTCTCAAGTACAGGTCCAATCTTTCTATCAATGACACTAAGTTCCTTAGTTCAACGGAGTCAGCATCACTTTTACCTTTAACATCTTCCTTCCCTTTGTGAGAGCCTTTTCTGATCCCCACTCGCTTTTTCCCTTGTATGCCCTGTTTTGTTGTTACAAGCGAAGCGGGCTTCCGTGTTTTTTTTATACCTTCGCCCGAATGCTGTTCACCCATTTTTTTCTCCCCTGGGGCCGGATTCTTTCGCTTTTTTGGGGAGGTTGCATCGATGACTCAGAGTCACTTGGTACGCTCTCCTCAGTAGATACTGTATACACCAATTTATGTGTGAACTAAATTTTGGGCTGAGCCCAAGGGGATTGGATACCTTGGGTTGTTCGAGGGCTAAAACAGGGACCAATGTGCCTGCCTCCAATGATTCCTCCACAGAGGTTATCTGTTTATCCAATGCACCCATAGCCCCTACAAGATAACTTAATAGGGTTTGTTGGGTGTCAGTTGGTGCTCGTGTTACACCTCCTATCTTAGGGCTAAGCATCTTCCTTTTACCCATAACTAGAATAAGGACCCCTCAATAAACATGTACAATTATCAATGGACTTATGGAATTATTTATCCTCGTTTGGCTCGCTGGAAGTCCCGCAAGAGCCGCTGTCTCCTGGGGACTGAAGTCCCGGCAGTCCCGCGCTTCGCGGTATTAAATGCCCGAAATACAAACAAGGAGGTCTGCCAGCAGCAAACGGGTCCCGGGAACCACAGCAGCAACAAATTCAAATGGCCGGTGAGTCAGAAACCACATTAGATATTTCTAACGGTTTCTTCGGTCAAAACATTGCACCTGAAAGCAGGTACTTGACCGCTTTCTCAATTATGGGGACGTAGCGTCACTTCTGTCATCTCTCCATGGATTCAAGAATAGTCCGGGGTTATTTTCAGCTAGAGTAACAGAGTTACTACAAACGTATGATGATGGAGGCATTATCTTATGTCGACGGCATCTATCAAACAGACGATGACTTGGACAGGCACTTAAACAGAGTGAATACCATTATATTTGGATTCACCTCTGAAGGGTATAAATTCAATTTTAGAAAATCAAGAATTGCCCACCTCAACGTCCTTTTTCTAGGATACGAGTTATCAAGTGAAGGCAAAAGCCTGGCAGCCAACTTTTTAGAAATGTGTGCGCTGCTCCAACCTCCAAAAATGCTGAAAAACTTCCAGACAATTCTAGGTTTCCTAAATCTCTGAAGAACATATTTTATTTATTTATGTATTTATTTATTTAAACTTATAAGGCGCACGGCTACCCGCAGTGGGTTTCCCGGTGCCAAGGGATAGACTGAAGAAGAAAGAACTACCAGGCATCAATAAGTGAAGCTACCAAAGAAGACTGTTCAAAATTATTGCTGGAAAAGCCAAGTTTTTAAGCCCTTACGGAAGCGAAGAAGATCTGTTTCCAACTTCAACATCACAGGCAGGGCATTCCAGGATTTAGTGCCCAGATGAGAAAAAGAGCGGCCACCCATCTTCACTAACCTAAATCTATGAACGGTGAAATCTCCTTTTCCTGAGGATCTCAGACTGCGACTAGGTTTGTAAGAATGAATGAGATTCTGTAGATACCTCGGGGCAGAGCCCTGTTTTATCTTGAAGATGTAACATAAGGCCTTGAATTTGATTATATTCATTATTCTCAGCCAGTGCAGATCACGAAGGGCTTAAGAAGCAGATGTTCTCCGAGGAACATTGCGTAACAGCCGTGCGGCCGCGTTTTGAACAACCTGATGTTTGTTCAAAGTTGTTAAATCGGCACCAAGATAAAGGACGTTCCCGTAGTCCAGGCGAGATATTACCAAAGCCTGGACTACCGTCCTTTGTGTAGAGGCAGGAAGCATCCACAAAATTTTTTGAAGCCATCTTAAGGTGGCAAAACAGATAGAAGCCACCTTGACAGCCTGTTGCCGCATTGTGAGCTTTTCGTCAATTAGGAATCCGAGATTGCAAACCTGGGCCACGGGTTGCGGGGTAGGACCCATACTCTCTGGCAAATGTTGAGGACCCCAGAGATCTTTACCCTTGCCCAGGATCACAATCTCGGTCTTATCTCCATTTAACTTAAGGAAATTCTCCTGCATCCACCTTGCCACCTGAGACAGACCCTGCTTAAAAGCCGAAGTATTATTACCTTCCCAGTTAGAGAGGGAGAAAATGATTTGTGTGTCGTCGGTGTAAGAAAATAAAGTCAAACCGGCTTCCTCCACAATGGTGGCAAGGGGTCTAACATAGATATTAAATAGTAATGGGTAAAGAATAGACCCCTGGGGAACGCCATACGCCGATGCACAAGTTTTTGAGGATGCTTTAGCCGAAAAAACCTGGAAGGTGCGCTCACTTAAAAAAGAAGCAATTCAAGCCAGAGCTGAACCCCCAACTCCCAGAGATTGGAGAGATGTGAGAAGAATGGAATGGGACACAGTATCGAACGCTGCACTTAGATCCAAAAGGATAAGTGCAGATGTTTCCCCGCGATCAATACTGTGCCGTAAATTCTCAGTAACTCCCAAGAGTGTAGTCTCTGTGGAGTGGTGTGCTCTAAATCCAGATTGTGATGGATGTAAAAAGCCCGAACTCTCTACCAAGAGAGTCAGTTGTGAATTAATGTGCCTTTCTAGAATTTTCGAAAAAATAGGCAACAACGAAATGGGCCTAAAATTGGATAAATTGGAAGCATCCGCTCCAGCCTTTTTTAGCAGAGGGACTACCATCGCGTGTTTCCACTTCTGTGGAACACATGATTCTATCAGCGAGGAATTAAGGAGCTTCATCACCACGCGATGAGGGTTCAGGTCAAGTTGTTTCAGAATTTTAGCCGGTAGAGGATCACAAGGAGAACCGGATTTGATGCTCTCAAGACAATGAGCAAAAGAAACATCATCAAAGAGCGACCACTCAGAGAGTCTAATTATAGTGGGGATTGACTGTCTTGAACCGGCGCAAGCGTAGAAGATAAATCTACGCTCGAAGGTCGAAGACCCAGTGAATCGTAAATGCGTTCCACCTTGGTGAGAAAAAACTCAGCAATAGAGTTACATTGTTCCTCATTCAAAACAGGGGGTGCAGGAATAGAATCTGCACCTGTCAATTTTTTCACAACAGAAAAAAGTGTACGCGGACAATTCTAGGCATGTGTTATAGTGTTGGCAATGAGAGTAGCTCTAGCGATTTTACATTGTTTATGATAATCTCTGAGAGCCACCTTGTATGCCACTTTACGAGAGGGAGAGTAGGAATGCCTGCATTGTCTCTCGAGTACCTTGCATTGAGATTTCGTAGTTTTTAAATTCTCCTCGAAAACCATGCCGCGGGATGACGGTGGGGCAGAGAATGCAAGGATGCAAGGGGAATGAGTATATTCACAGCAGTAGTCAACCATTTGGAGACTGCCGCCTCCAACACCAAAAGAGATGAATTGACATTTGGTGAAGTGTCAGACAAATGCAGATTAAACTCCGTGATATTAAGCTTGCCCCAACAGCATTATTTTCCTCCTGAATCAGTAGCATCGAATGCTGTGTTCTTTGTACACAGGAGAGAAAATGTAACTGCCATATGATCCGACCATTCCAAAGGACGAGCGGCAGTTTCAAAATCATACGCAAGGTTTGACAGAACAGGGTCCAACAAATGCCCCGCGGAATGCTAGGATATTAAGAGCTTCTAAATCCGCTAAAAAGATTTTGCTAGTCATGCATAGAGGGTCTTCCAAATGTAAATTCAGATCCCCCAAGATGGTGAAATTGGCGGCCTTCAGGATCAATGGAGCAATAGTTTCAGAGAAGGATGTCACCCATATATTGGAATTCCCTGGAGGACGGTATATCAATAAACCGGATAAAGTCATCTGGGCGCTGATTGCTAATTTGAATTCATTCATTTGAATACATTCTAAATTACGCAGAAAGGGTTAAACCTCTCTACAAATTAATCAAACCTGATTTCAAAACAGCTAATTGGACTCAAAAACACACAGAAATTTTGTCTTCAGTGCAAACAGACATGTTAGCAACAACACATTTACAGACACGCGTAAACGTACGCAACCTTGTAATCCGAATCATCCCAGGAAGATGCGGATTCACGTACCCAACCTTTAATGAAGGTAAAAAAGTACCAATTGCTTATAAATCACACTTGCACACACAAGCTAAAATGAAATTCACTTCTACAGAAAAAATTCTGACGGCGGTTCAAACTGCAGTAGCAAAAGAGAGAGCCCTCGCACAGGAAACACGCATAATGGTCTTTACTCCTGTACCTGCCATAGAGGCAGTGACAAAAGCGAGCATTCCGAATGCAAAGGCTTTACATCCAAGATGGATACAATGGGTCAACTCTCTTGCTGCAACAGACGTTGAATACGTTTTTGACCCATACTTGAAAACATAAGAAATTCTACAATACAAACAAAAATGTCCTCTGGCCACTGAGATTCTGCCTCTAGAAAAGTACGATTTTATAATTTATACAGAGGGATCAGCACAACCCGGAATTGGGGGTAATCAAGCTTATAGTGCTGCGAGCGTGATTGTTAAATGTCGCTGGCGCGATGGTAAATTCCGACCAATGGTCAAAAAAACGCAATCTCTCTGAGATTGTACAGCTCAGCGAGCTGAACTACAAGCATTCAAGATGGTGTTTGAAAATACCGATTGCGAATTCCCCACACTCATATTGTGCGATTCGTATTACTGCGTTCAATCTTACAATGAATACTTGCAGAACTGGATTCAAAACTGTTTCAAAGATGCAAAAGGTGGCACAATCAAGCATAAGTTGCTTTGGGAACAAGTAGTTCAATTACAAAAAGAACTACAAAAGACTCACGTGAGCCATACACTGAGTCATCAACGTGATGGCGTTCACGTTGCAGGGAATTCATTGGCTGATGAAGCCGCGAAGGCAGCTGTGCAAAGGCTTCCGTAGCTGCAATCACTCCTTCAAAAACGAAAATAGACAGCAAAATAATGCAAGCTATCACTGCTTCCTTCAAAGACAGAGTTAAAACATTACCAAAAGGCTTTCCACTCAAATACTCATATATAACTGATGCAAATAATGTTCCATTTGCTCGAATCCCTGGAGTGGGGGATAGAGTAATTCCAAAAATGGAACATAGATTAGGACTAATCTTAGCAGCACATGAAGGGCTTGCCTCTGCACATGCAGGTGTTTCCTCCACAGTGTTGTTACTAAAACAAAGATACTGGTGGCCGCGCATGAGGAAACAGACCCGAAACTATGTTTTGGAATGTGAAATCTGCCAAAAAATGAAAGTCTCTACAGTGTAAAGACCTGCGCAGACGCCCCTGTTAATTTCAGATAAACCATTAGCATGTGTTTACCTGGACCACTGCGGTCCCTTACAGAGGGATGGTAACTATAAATATATCATGGTCGCAGTGGATTCGTGCTCAAGATTCATTTGGATGTGGCCTCAGCGCTCGGCTGGCGCCTGAACTGTTATAAAAGATTTGCAAGTCTTTATCGGCACATACGCAGTCGGCACGCTACATTCTGACCAGGGTCCTGCGTTTAGTTCAAAGGCTTACAAGGAGGCCATGGCCAATCTGGGCGTTGCATTGAGGTATTTTAGTCCATTCCATCCTGAGGGAAATTTGGTTTTGGAGAGAAAAAAACGGGACATAAAGCAATCTATAACAGCTAGGGTATTAGGCTCGGGTGAGGGGTGGTCAAACATCTAATAAGTGTCCAACGTAGTCTTAACAATCTGCCAAGAGGTTCTCTGGGTGGAATCACTCCATATGAAATCCTTTTTGGAACTAGAATGATTGTCCAGGACCTTTATTGTCACACTCCAGTGGTAGAACAAAAACCTTTTGATATCAAAGACCGCTTGGCTGTTTTGCAGGACGTAAATGAAATAAGGAGAAGTCAAAGCAACACATTGCAGAAGCCAACGACCACTGAAGGGGAACCACCCGTTCCAGTAAGGCCTACCTGGATTCCAAAGATTGGGGATCTAGTCAGAGAAAAGATCGCGGATAAGAAAAAATGTGTGCCTTCTTACAGACAACCAGTACCTGTGCTAGCAATCCACGAATCAAGAACAGTGTTACTGCCGCCCCTTGCTGGCAGAAAGGAGAACAGGTTTGTATCTATCGACCTGGTAAAACCACATCATGTGGCCAATCATAAGTAGTAGGCCAAGTGGACTCCAAAGATGTAGCAGATTACCAAATCTAGTCACTATCCAAGAGGTTCAAACTGAAAGACTCATCATCTTTGAGGAATCTGCAGTGCGAAAAGAAGGACTAAGCAACAAAGCCATGGAACTTGTGCCTCTTGAGACCCAAATAACAGTTCCTCAAGAAACACCTGTCTACAATGATATAGCATCTGACTATACTAATATGACTAGGGATCAAGTAGCTCCAGCGATTTCAAGTAATCCTGATGCAATACCTACAGTTGACAGAACTGCCTCTGGCTATTTCATTAACTTTGATACGTTTTCCGAGGATCCCTGTGAACCTGAAACACGCCAACTAAAAGAACTTTCAAAGAACAAGCAACATAACTTTTTCATCAACTAGAAAAGACTTATCTAGTTTCACCATGGATTGAAATATGGATTGTGTTGGGTGTACTTTTTCTCCTACTTTCGATAATTGTTGTATTACGTTTTGGAATGCTGATAAATGGAAGATATAGTCAAAAGCACACAGCAAGTAAGAACATCAACTTAATCCTCACGCAACACAAATCATCTCATCGTGAACAAAGAGACTTGTCATCAGTGAACATCACAGCAGTTCCTATACCTGGTGGTATAGCTTGGGACAGAACTGATTATGACATCTTTGGTCCTGCAGAGCTGTTGAAGATTCCACACCAATTCAAGGTTTCCTTGAGTGACTTTGTTTCATCTAGTACCTTTTCTGATGATAGGGACTTTGAGACTGTTAATAATATGATGTCAGACTTAGAAATGTCTGTAAAATTTACAAAGCATGAATACTTAGAAGGTTCATCGGATTATGAACAAATGTACTGTTATAATCACTATGGTCATCATTATTTGCACAAATCTGCAAACCCTAGAAATGTTTATACTTTTAATCAATGGGAACATTGTCCAACGCCATCAAAGGGTAGCTCAAAAACATTTTATGAAAAATGTCCATACTTATCAGGTTTTAATGTCTCAAATCCAGAAACATTTTACTTTAAAAATGTTCATAAGACAGGAAAGAAAAGTATGTTAACTAATACTAAACACATTTATTTTGCGGCCTTTTATGCGAAGCTGTCCACATTACGTTTTGACTTTTGGAGAGACAACATTGAGACAAAAAATGTCATGGGCCCAGAAGACTGGCAGGCGCAGGGATTAGAAGCTTTATTTCCAGCCTGCATCATCCCTGAACAAATAATGTCTCTCTAGCTCTCTGCACTTCTGTTGAAACGAAGCATGCACGATTGACTGAGTGAAATATTTATCTATTGTTTCCGCGACTCTAGAGATACAATTCTTATTTTTGGGAAATAAAGTGCTCATGTTTATGCGGTTGGCAGACACTAATCCCTTCTTGTGTATTCGAGAAAGTTTCTAGTGACCTCTGAGTTAGCTGGCACACATTAATTTTAATACATTGGATAGATACCTAGTCGACCTCAGTCCTATGTCTAAACTATAGGATATATTATTCCAATGAGCAGAGCCTATTGGGAATATAGGAACTACACTACATGGCACCCAATGTTTGGTAAGGCACTTATTTAATGCTAGATACTAGAGACCCCTTTTTCCCGTAAAATACTCCAATAGACGTCTGGAGTGGGTAAAAGGATAAAATATCCGCCATAACTGAGTAGGACGAAAATCCTATGTATTAGTTTTTGGTTTATTCAACGTTGAAGGATACAGTGTTCCAAAATATTGTGCACCTTTTCTTTGTTTCCTTGAAATCTTCTCTGCAACGTTCATTAAACAATGTCGCTTAACGGCGACAACAACGCGACCGGTGGAGCTGCAGCAACTGCAACCCAACTGGGCTTAGACGTTAAAGGTTTTCAACAAGACGACCCGGATGCTATAATCATCCCAGAAAACTTAAGGAAACCATCACTATAAAACTTATAACAATGGCCTATCATCAAGAGGTGGAATGGTAATTTTTGTCATAGAGGCACATGAATATCGGCAGACAGAGGTATTCTATTCATGGATTGTCTTCCCTGAAGCAAATTCAGTAACACATGTTTCACTTCTACACAGTAGAGGAACATCCAACGGAATACGTTCCTTTCAAGAACATTAAAATTCCACTAACTTACCAAGAGCATGCGCTCTGGTTTAAAGGCGCCCTACAACATCAAAATCACATTACCAGGCTCGGTACACTAGGTAGACCAGGAGCAACATGGCTGGTACTAGCCAGCTATACACCACATCCTGATATTGAAGAAATGTCAGGTGAAGAACTATTAGTTCAACTAAAACAACTAATAAAAATACATAGACAATTAGTTCAATATGTCATGCGGACTCTAACAGTCCAACCTCCTATAAGGATTCCACAACACACCCCTTACCAGGGGAACACAAATAAAATTACACCAAAGACTATACAATCAGTCATTGGTAAACTGCCCGCAAAGCGATAACAAATTCCATTCTGGATAGCTCAAAAATTACTCAAATCGAGACAGTATTTCCTGATACTACCCCTCATGAGAAACACAGGATTTTAACAATCTGTTTACCAATTGGGATAGCACCACACTCGGAGGACTGCAACACTTGGGTTACAGTTTTTGCTGCAATCTACACAAAAGCACATGGTATTCCGTCTATGGGGGTAATACCAGAGGTCCTGAAACAGATTCAAAATGAATACGGGGCAGAGCCTGCTTTAAATCTGGTTATGAAACTACCAAAAGATTTCAAACAGGTCTCAACTATAATATTAGCTAATATTAAAGATGAAGCAGCATCTGTGGCGATCCGCCAAAAGAGAATTTGATGTAACTGAGCAACCATATGAACTGGTCAGAATAATTGAAAAATCCTATGAAGAACTAGGTAGAGATAGTTTGGGTGGGAAACCAGTTAAGCCCCAACTAACTGAAAGTCCTGAAAAGGTCTTCATTAAAAACACTCTCACTGTTCCTAAAAAGAAGTGGGAGAACACTAAACAAACCTCTAAAGAGAAGGATTCTCAATCCCGAGTTAGGTCTCCTCGAAAGGAGCCCTCTGAAAAGAGTTTTAACCTCAGGAACAGGGATAATTTGAGAAAACCTCATAGATATCAAGATACTGATACACGTTCCACTCGTACCTTTCAGACTTCCTCACAGAAATCGGAAAGAAGAGAATGCATGAATTCCAAAGACGATCAACAAATTCCAAAAAATAAGAAAACCCAATTCACTAAAAAGAAGGTAGCAGGTCTCAAAGTCAGACATGCCGAGGAAGAACAATTGTTACTTACCTGTAAACAGGTGGTTCTCCAGTATTGGTGTCTTTCATAGATTCACATGCTTGAATATTCCCCGTCGTCGAAGTGGGAGTCCCACGGTAAATAAAATAGCAATAATGCTAATAATATATATATATATAAATATATAAAGTATCATATAAATAGTAAAACTGATAAAATATGTACTGAAAAAAAACCTTTACAAAGGTTACTACATAGGAATGCATTAGAGAGAAAAAACTCATTTGCAACATATCAGTGTCATTATGTTAGTCCAAAATGCAGCCAATCAGGCTCAAGCACCCTCTAGAACCTTCTCCTCAGAAGCTCAAGCCCTCAGATTTTCGTAGCACTAGTAATAATAGCGCATGAGGAGAAAAGAGCCTCTGAGGGGAGGATGGGTGGGTCGCATGTGAATCTATGAAAGACACCAATACTGGAGAACCACCTGTTTACAGGTAAGTAACAATTGTTCTTCTCCAGTATTAGGGGTGTCTTTCATAGATTCACATGCTTGAATAGAATAGATAGCAGTAACCTCCTAGAGCTGAGATTGCAATATTTCCAAACAATAAAGAACAATATATAGCATAAAAGCAAGGCAATCTCAAGAATGGAGGAGGGAAAGAGGCTCACCTTATTTGAAAAGATGACGAAGCACTGCTTGCCCCACTGCAGTGTCCGCCTCGTTGACAGCATCCAAACAATAATGTCTGGTAAAGGTGTGCCTGCTGGACCATGTCGCTGCTCGACAAATCTGGTGTAGAGGCACTCCGGCAAACAATGCGATGGACGACGCCATCGCTCTCGTAGAATGTGCTCTCACTGGAGTAGGTAAAGGCCTGCCAGCCTGCTGATGGCAAAACGATATGGCTGAAGAGAGCCATCGTGTTATTGTCTGTTTAGTCACTGAGTGTCCTTTGCGCAGTAGCCCATATGCTAAGAATAGCTGATTGGATTTACGAAAAGGGGCTGTCCTAGAAATGTAGAATTTCAGACACCGTTTGATGTCTAAAGAATGTAGTCGCTGTTCCGCAGGGGATTTAGGATCCGGGAAAAAAGTCTTTAAGAAAACTGGCTCGTTCAAATGGAAGTCAGAAGGTACTTTTGGAAGAAAAGAAGGATTGGTACAAAGTGACACTCCATCCGGTTTGAACTGCAAATATGGAGGTTTGATGGTGAAAGCGTGCAAGTCACTTACACAACGAGACGAAGTCAAAGCTAAAAGCAAGGCCACTTTCCAGGTCAGAAACTTGAGGTTTGAACGATGAATCGGCTCAAATGGAGGTTTCATAAGTTGTGATAACACCACGTTGAGGTGCCAAGCTGGAGGAGGGCGCCTTAACGGAGGGAACTTCCTGAAAAGTCCTTTAAAGAACTGTCTGATGATTCTGGATGAACAGAGAGACGTAGAGCCATCATGACGGTAGCGTGAGATGGCCGCCAAAAAGACTCTCAATGTGGCATGTGAAAGACCAGACTGAGCAAGACTCAAGAAGAACGGTAACAGTTGTTCTGGAGTGGAACTGATAGGATGTACGTTGGATGCTGCGCACCAATGACAGAAGCGTTTCCACTTTAACCTATATGTTTTGATTGTTGATGGAGCTCTAGCTGACGCTAGAATGTCTCTACAGTCCTGAGGTATACTTAAAGAGGCAAACTCCATGAATTCAGGTTCCAAGCCCATAATTGAAGCGTTGACGGATCTGGGTGACACACTTGTCCGCCGTCCATTGTCAGAAGGTCCGGACGTGGATGGAGGCGAATTGGTTTGCATTGGGACATCAGAAGGAGTTCTGAAAACCACGCCTGTCTGGGCCAACGTGGGGCGATTAAAATCAAGCGGCAGGGTTGCCTGCGCATCTTCCATAACGTCCTTGGTACCAGTGGGAGTGGTGGAAACGCATATGCAAATAGGCCGGTCCAATCCATGAGTAGGGCATTGCCGCTGGATTCCGGATGTGGATGCCAACTGGCGAAAGCCTGGCATTTTCGATTCACCGGCGTTGCAAATAGGTCGATCTTGGGATGACCCCATTGGTGGAACACGAGGTCCAGAGTCGGCTGGTGTAACTCCCATTCGTGAGTGGATGACGCAGACCTGCTTAGGGAATCTGCTAGTATGTTTGACGCTCCCGGCAAATGGACTGCTGTCAAAGAAATGTGGTGACGAAGTGCCCATTCCCAAATCTTCTGGGCAAGACAAGACAGGGGCTGAGATTTCGTGCCTCCCTGTTTGTTCATGTAGTGCATGCTGGTGGTGTTGTCTGTTTGCACCAGCACCGATTCTCCGTGCACCACTGGTAAGAAGGCCTTCAGCGCTAGGAAGATCGCCAGCAATTCCAGCCTGTTGATATGCCAGGTCTTCTGAGTCTCCGTCCACTTTCCTTTGATGGAAAGATTCAGGAGATGGGCTCCCCATCCGTCCATGGACGCATCCGTGGTCAATGTCAGATCTGGAGTCTGGATAAGGAAAGAGACCCCTTGGTTCAGATTGGTCCGTCGCTCCCACCAGAGTAGACTGTTCTTCATGCCAGCTGTGACTGTCACCTGGTCGTTGAACGACCCCGACACCTGTCGCCATTGTAGGTCCAATTCCTCCTGAACAGGACGGGTACGTAACCTGCAATTCGGGATCAGTGCGATACAAGATGATGCCATCCCCATAAATGACTTTAACATTCGCACTGAAACTGACTTTCTTGATCTGATGGTGGAGACTAGATGAACTATCTTCTGTCTCCGCTCGGGGGAGATGAACGCTTTTGACACGTCCGTGTCTATAACAGCTCCGAGGAATGTCCTGCTTCGTAGAGGTGTGAAATGTGACTTCTTTACATTGATGGTCAACCCTAGGGAATTGAAGAGGGTGAGACACAAGCGTGTGTCGTGATGCAGCTGACTTGCGGATTGGGATTTCAACAGACAATCGTCCAAGTAAGGAAATATCTGGACTCCCTGAAGACGCAGGTAAGCCATGACCGGAGCCAGAACCTTCGTGAACACACGGGGAGCCGATCTGAGGCCAAACGGTAGGACCTTGAATTGATAGTGGTTGCGTCCTACTTTGAATCTCAAGTACTTTCGATGTTGAGGAATGATTGGTACATGAAAATAGGCGTCTTGCAGGTCTATTGTCGTCAAAAAATCGCCGCTGCAGAGAATCCGCAAGACTTCTGACAATGTTAACATGCGGAAGGACTGTTGTTTCAGGAAGAGGTTGAGATACCTCAGATCCATAATGGGACGCCACTCCCCCGTCTTCTTTAGAATGAGGAAGAACCTCGAATAGAAGCCTTTCTCCCGCTGTGATAGAGGAACCACTTCGACTGCACCCTTTGTTAGTAATAGTTGAACTTGATGTTGTAGTTCTTCGAGATGGGGAGGTGGCGGACCCGAAGGCGGAGATGGAGGAGGAAACTCTGTGAATTCCAAGGCGTGACCCTTGCGCACAATGTCCAACACCCATTGGTCCGATGTTATTTGAGACCACTGAGAGTAGAACTGCGAGATTCGACCTCCAACATCCTGATGAACTGGTAAGTCATTGTCGTTTGTTGATGTTGTTGGCACCTCTATAATTGGACTTCCCTCTATAGGGTCTGGATTGTTGTTGACGAGCAGATTGTGGATTCGAGTACCGTTGGTTTCCTTGATTGTACTGGCGGTACTGAGACTGTCCTCCTCTGGTGAAATTGGACGAGGTGCCCCGCCCCCGTGCTGCACGAAAGGGCTGTTTCTTAAATTGTAATGACCCAAGCGACTTCGCTGTGTCGGTATCCTTCTTTATGGTTTCCAAAGAAGCATCGATTTGGGAACCGAACAAAGATTCGCCATCATACGGCATGTCAATTATCATTGACTGGACTTCCTGCCTGAAAGAAGTGGACTTTAACCACCCCTGGCGTCGGAGCGCCGCCGCACTGGCAAGGATACGGAATGCAGTATTCGCCACATCCACAGCGCAGTCTATAATCTCCTCCGAAGCCCTTTGACCATCTTGAAGGACCTGGAGCGCTTCCACTTTAGATGACTCAGGAAGCTGCGCAAGAAAGATGGACATGTCTGACCACATTTGTCGGTCGAAACGACCCAAAATTGCGAGAGCATTCGCAGCCCGGGCTGAAGTTGAAGCCATGGACGAGAATTTCTTTCCGATTGCATCCAATCGGCGACCCTCTCTATCGGGAGGGGAAGTGACAGGCGCTGTAGGATTACGTGCACGACGTTGTGCTGCTTGAGTCACAACTGAATCTGGTTTTGGGTGAGAGAGCAGACAAGCAGGCGAGCCAGTTGGAGCCTTGTACTTTTTCTCCAATCTAGGTATCTGGGCTGGCAAGGAGTTAGGAGCCTTCATAATCTTTTGCCCTTCCTTCCAAATAAATTCAATAATTGGTATTGTATGCACCTGTTTATAAGGCTGGTTTTTGAAATCATACAGAAAACAGTCTTCATCACGTTGGACCCTTGACAACTTGAAGCGGTCCGCCGCCTTGTCCATAAGTTTATGAAAACTAGCGATGTCCACAGGAGGTGAATCACTTGAAGGGCCCTGCTGCGGCGAGGGTGTTTGCACTCGATAATTATCAAATTCCGCCAAATAAGGATCCTGCTCACCATCTGAGTCCTGACACACCTCTCCTTCCTCTCTCTCTGGCTCTGAGTCAGTGTCCGTAAGTGGATTAGTAGACAGAGGAGCACTCAAATGTACTGACGGAGCCGACTGTCTTGGAGGAGTTTGTAGTGGTTGATGCGAAACTGCTATATCAGTAGATTCATGAACCGGAGTACCCTGAGGGGTAGGTGGAAAACGTCTGTTATAGTCGTCTAACATATGTTGGAGGTTAGAGAAAAGTGTCATTGGAATAGACGTCATAGGGATTTGCACGCATTGGTCTTCGTGCTGATCTACCTGTTCAACCTCTTCTTCCTCTTCTTCTTCAGAAGAAGTGTCCTGGCATTTAATGATTAAATCTGATGGACTCCGGGCATCCCCATAAACAGTGTCATCTGGAACTGACTCAGTCTCATGGTCAGACACGAACAACTGGAGTGGTGGCTGTAGAGCAGGGGATTGAAGGTGGAAAGCGGAATCTTCCTCTTTATTGAATGAGGACTGTACAGCAGAAACTGAAGTGTCCATGGCCACCAAAGGCATGTTGGCATAGGAAGAAGAACTGGAAGTTGCTGTCAACGCAGAGCCCTGCGTAGATGACGTCAGTATTGAAGCAGTAGCCGTAGACGGTAAGTCTCTAGGCGCCTCCGTGGACGTAGAAGGCTTAGGCCCTACTGTCGTTGGTTTGCTCATCGACGAGCCAGTCGATGACGCTGTCGTCGACGATGCAGTAAACGTCGTCTGGGCCGTCGACGGTGATTGTGTTGCAGGCGGCATCCTAGACATCGATGATGCCTTCGTCGACGGCACCTTCGTCGACGGTATCTTCGTCGACGGAATCTTCGTCGACGAAGATTCCGTCGACGGAATCTTCGTCGACGGGAGCTTCGTCGTTGCCGTCGACGGGAGCCTCGTCGACGAGGCCTTCGTCGACGATGGGATTGACGACGATGGGTTCTTCATCGACGATGGCTTCTTCGTCGACGATGTGATAGGGATCGTCGACGAGATTGAAGAAACCGAGGCTCTCGTCGACGTGAGAGCCGTCGTCGAGATTCTCGTCGACGATGACGACGCCGATGTCGTCGTGACTGTAGTTGTAGACGAGGCCACAGCAGCCAATCTCGTCGTCGGAGTGGTCGTCGACGAGCCTGTCGACGACCGCGCTGTGAGAAGTGTACCCACTTTAGTAGAAGCTGGAAACGACGCCTGAGAGCCAGATCTCGTGGGCGTAGTTATAAAAGGCACAGAAGCAGTAGGTGGCACTGCAGCCACAGTCAAAGCCAGCTTTCTTTTCTTCAGGAAAGGAGATGGTAACTCCTGAACACTGCCACGCTTAGAAGCCACAGAAGAAGGAGCTGACTGAAGGCTTTCTGCGTCAGAAACAACAGCGTCCTTATCTTGAAGGCGCTTAAGCCATAATAGGAGGCGACCCTCCCTGTCCTTAAGGGTTTTAGGATTGAAAGTTCTACATAACCTACAATCAACCACCTTGTGATCAGGATACAAGCAATAAATGCACTTGTCATGAGGGTCTTTCTCAAATAAACGTAATTTCCCACAGGAGGAACAAGGTCTAAATAAAGACTTCTTACTTGACATCTTTGTGAAAAAACTGAGAAGAGTAGATAAGTTGAAAAGAACTGAGCAGAGCTCAGGGAGACTCCCTTCACACGACGTGCGGTAGAAAATCTGAGGGCTTGAGCTTCTGAGGAGAAGGTTCTAGAGGGTGCTTGAGCCTGATTGGCTGCATTTTGGACTAACATAATGACACTGATATGTTGCAAATGAGTTTTTTCTCTCTAATGCATTCCTATGTAGTAACCTTTGTAAAGGTTTTTTTTCAGTACATATTTTATCAGTTTTACTATTTATATGATACTTTATATATTTATATATATATATATTATTAGCATTATTGCTATTTTATTTACCGTGGGACTCCCACTTCGACGACGGGGAATATTCAAGCATGTGAATCTATGAAAGACACCCCTAATACTGGAGAACTTGAGGACACAACTCAAGAACGGGGAGTGGGTCCAGACAATGCTGTACAGCGCAGCAGAAGTAACCATTGCTCGCAAGATCTTGAAGGATCATCTGGAGACAGTGGACTTGAATGAGGACATCCAAGTTGAAACTGCTGATACCAGGGTTAGTGTACCCCATAAGTTACATGAAGTAACACTCCAGATGGAGGGGGATATAACTAGAAAAACAAGCATTTGCAATGCAGTATGTCTCGCATTAGGAAAGTTTGAGCGATTGGTATTGTAAATGACACATTTTTTATTTATGTGTTGGTTTTGAAAATAGCGAAATTAATAGCTTTGTCATTTACAATGCCAATAGTTTTAACTTTCGCAAATGTGACACCTATAGCATTTGTAATGTAATATGTGTTGTATTTATGAAACGTAGATGTATTGATATTACAAACAACAATGGCTTTTAATTTTTTTTAATAATTAATAATTAAATAAAAAAGTTATTGTAATTTATAATGGAAGTAGCTTAAACTTTTGTAAATAACTTGTGAAGATTATGTTCAGTGTATTTTATTGTGTAAATACAAGAACAGAAGTGAAATATTAACATCTTTTTGAGACATTTGTAATGAAGCTTGAAACATTAAGAGAACATATTTGAACCAGTTGTTGTTGAATGGTTGCACAGATTGATGCTGTGGTGGCGCTGAGTGATGTTGTGGTGGCGACGAGTGATGCTACTGTGGTGGCGACGAGTGATGCTGTGGTGGTGCTGAGTGATGCTACTGTGGTGTCGACGAGTGATGCAGTGGTGGTGCTGAGTGATGCTGTGGTGGTGCTGACTGTTGCTGTGGTGATGCGCTAGATAGATAGAGTGAGGGCGATAGATAGATAGAGGGAGGGCGATAGATAGATAGATAGATAGATAGATAGATAGATAGATAGATAGATAGATAGATAGATAGATAGATAGATAGATAGATTGAGGGCGATAGATAGATAGATAGATAGATAGATAGATAGATAGATAGATAGATAGATAGATAGATAGATAGATAGATAGATAGATAGATAGATAGATGGATTGAGGGTGATAGATAGATAGATAGATAGATAGATAGATAGATAGATAGATAGATAGATAGATAGATAGATAGATAGATAGATAGATAGATAGATAGATAGATAGATAGATGGATTGAGGGCGATAGATAGATAGATAGATAGATAGATAGATAGATAGATAGATAGATAGATAGATAGATAGATAGATAGATAGATAGATAGATAGATAGATAGATAGATAGATAGATAGAGTGAGGGCAATAATTAGATAGAGTTAGGACGATAGATAGAGTGAGGGCAATAGTTAGATAGAGTGAGAACTAAAAAGAACTAAAAATACTTCTCAACAAATATTGGGGTATCTAATGTTACTGACACTGTACATGTTCCAAGTATTGGAGTTTCTAACGTTAATGACACCTTACATGTTCACTCCTCTCTCCTCTATTATGCACTCCTCTTTACTCCCCCTCTCTATGCCCTCATACTCTTACTCCCCCTCTCTTCACCCCCACTCTCTCCTAACTTTTATTATTCATTTCCATCTTAATTTCTATCTCTCTTCTCTTTGCCCCATTAGACATGCTGATTACACTATCATTTTTTAACTTGTTCTTGCTAATTTTGTTAGTTTATTTCATTGTTTGTTTTCACCTGCCTAGTAAAGCGCTCTGATACTTTTGGGTCCAGTAGCGCTATATAAAACCTTTGAGACAAATAAATAAAATAAATAAATGAGGCCTAGATGTAGGTAATTTTATTTTACCACTTCTTAAATACCGAATTGTACCGATTCGGTATTTAAGAAGTAGTAAAATAGAGGGGGGGGGGGATGTAGGTATTACAGAATCGGTAAATACCGAATCGTTAAGATTCAGTATTTACCGATTCTGTAAATACCGATTCGGTAATGCCCATTGATTCCTATGGGCATTGAAGCCCATAGGAATCAATGGGCATTACCGAATCGGTATTTACGGATTCAGTAAATACCGATTCCAGCAAGGGTGCAGGGGGTGTTACTTTGACACCCTCTAGCACCCCAAATACAGGCATGTGTGCCATGTGGCACACAGACATGCCCTAAGGGCATGTCTGTCTGTCACATGCAATAGGTGTGCAGGCACACATGTGCATGCACACCTGGATTCGGTATTTTACCACCCAATTGGATTGGGTGGTAAAATACCGAATCTGAAAGGCCTTTGGGACTCAGAAGAGTCCCACCTACATCTAGAAGTTACCGAATCGGTAAAAATACCGATTCAGTATTTTACCGATTCGGTAAATTTACCGATTCGGTAAAATTGACCCCCTACATCCCAAAAACCCATTTACCGGTCGGTAACGGCCGAAATTGGCCGTTACCAGCCGGTAAATGGCCACCTACATCTGGCGCTAAGTGAGGGCGATAGATAGATGGATTGAGGGTGATAGATAGATAGATAGATAGATAGATAGATAGATAGATAGATAGATAGATAGATAGATAGATAGATAGATAGATAGATAGATAGATAGATAGATAGATAGATAGATAGATAGATGGAGGGCGATAGATAGATGGATTGAGGGCGATAGATAGAGTGAGGGCAATAGATAGAGTGAGGGCAATAGATAGATGGATTGAGGGCGATAGATAAATAGATAGATGGATTGAGGGCGATAGATAGATAGAAGGAGGGCGAAAGTTAGATAGAGTAAGGGCGATAGTTAGATAAATAGATGGATGGAGGGCGATAGATGGATGGAGGGCGTTAGATAGATGGAGGGCGATAGATAGATGGAGGGCGATAGATAGATGGATTGAGGGCGATAGATAGAGTGAGGACAATAGATAGATAAAGTGAGGGCGATAGATAGATGGATTGAGGACGATAGATAGATAGATAGATGGATTGAGGGCGATAGATAGATAGATGGATTGAGGGCGATAGATAGACAGATAGATAGCGTGAGGGAGATAGATAGATAGATAGATAGATAGATAGATAGATAGATAGATAGATAGATAGATAGATAGATAGATAGATAGATAGATAGATAGATAGATAGATAGATAGATAGAGTTAGGGCGATAGATAGATAGAGTGAGGGCAATAGATAGATAGAGTGAGGGCGATAGATAGAGTGAGGGCGATAGATAGATGGATTGAGGACGATAGATAGATAGATAGATAGATAGATAGATAGATAGATAGATAGATAGATAGATAGATAGATAGATAGATAGATAGATAGATAGATAGATAGATAGATAGATAGATAGATAGATAGATAGATAGATAGATAGTTTGAGTTAGGGCGATAGATAGAGTGAGGGCGATAGATAGATAGAGTGAGGGCGATAGATAGATAGAGTGAGGGCAATAATTAGATACAGTTAGGACGATAGATAGAGTGAGGGCAATAGTTAGATAGAGTGAGAACTAAAAAGAACTAAAAATACTTCTCAACAAATATTGGGGTATCTAATGTTACTGACACTGTACATGTTCCAAGTATTGGAGTTTCTAACGTTAATGACACCTTACATGTTCACTCCTCTCTCCTCTATTATGCACTCCTCTTTACTCCCCCTCTCTATGCCCTCATACTCTTACTCCCCCTCTCTTCACCCCCACTCTCTCCTAACTTTTATTATTCATTTCCATCTTAATTTCTATCTCTCTTCTCTTTGCCCCATTAGACATGCTGATTACACTATCATTTTTTAACTTGTTCTTGCTAAATTTTTTAGTTTATTTCATTGTTTGTTTTCACCTGCCTAGTAAAGCGCTCTGATACTTTTGGGTCCAGTAGCGCTATATAAAACCTTTGAGATAAATAAATAAAATAAATAAATGAGGCCTAGATGTAGGTAATTTTATTTTACCACTTCTTAAATACCGAATTGTACCGATTCAGTATTTAAGAAGTAGTAAAATAGAGGGGGGGGATGTAGGTATTACAGAATTGGTAAATACCGAATCGTTAAGATTCGGTATTTACCGATTCTGTAAATACCGATTCGGTAATGCCCATTGATTCCTATGGGCATTGAAGCCCATAGGAATCAATGGCCATTACCGAATCGGTATTTACCGATTCAGTAAATACCGATTCCAGCAAGGGTGCAGGGGGTGTTACTTTGACACCCTCTAGCCCCCCAAATACAGGCATGTGTGCCATGTGGCACACAGACATGCCCTAAGGGCATGTCTGTCTGTCACATGCAATAGGTGTGCAGGCACACATGTGCATGCACACCTGGATTCGGTATTTTACCACCCAATTGGATTGGGTGGTAAAATACCGAATCTGAAAGGCCTTTGGGACTCAGAAGAGTCCCACCTACATCTAGAAGTTACCGAATCGGTAAAAATACCGATTCAGTATTTTACCGATTCGGTAAATTTACCGATTCGGTAAAATTGACCCCATACATCCCAAAAACTCATTTACCGGTCGGTAACGGCCGAAATCGGCCGTTACCAGCCGGTAAATGGCCACCTACATCTGGCCCTAAGTGAGGGCGATAGATAGATGGATTGAGGGTGATTGATAGATAGATAGATAGATAGATAGATAGATAGATAGATAGATAGATAGATAGATAGATAGATAGATAGATAGATAGATAGATAGATAGATAGATAGATAGATAGATGGATTGAGGGTGATAGATAGATAGATAGATAGATAGATAGATAGATAGATAGATAGATAGATAGATAGATAGATAGATAGATAGATAGATAGATAGATAGATAGATAGATAGATAGATAGATAGATAGATAGATAGATAGATAGATAGATAGATAGATTGAGGGCGATAGATAGATAGATAGAGTGAGGGCGATAGATAGAGTGAGGGCAATAGATAGAGTGAGGGCAATAGATAGATGGATTGAGGGCGATAGATAAATAGATAGATGGATTGAGGGCGATAGATAGATAGAGTGAGCGTGAAAGTTAGATAGAGTAAGGGCGATAGTTAGATAAATAGATGGATGGAGGGCGATAGATAGATGGAGGGCGATAGATAGATGGATTGAGGGCGATAGATAGATGGATTGAGGGCGATAGATAGAGTGAGGACAATAGATAGATAGAGTGAGGGCGATAGATAGATGGATTGAGGACAATAGATAGATAGATAGATGGATTGAGGGCGATAGATAGATAGATGGATTGAGGGCGATAGATAGACAGATAGATAGCGTGAGGGTGATAGATAGATAGATAGATAGATAGATAGATAGATAGATAGATAGATAGATAGATAGATAGATAGATAGATAGATAGAGTTAGGGCGATAGATAGAGTGAGGGCGACAGATAGATAGAGTGAGGGCGACAGATAGAGAGAGTGAGGGCGATAGATAGATAGAGTGAGGGCGACAGATAGAGTGAGGGCGACAGATAGATAGAGTGAGGGCGACAGATAGATAGAGTGAGGGCGACAGATAGATAGAGTGAGGGCAACAGATAGATAGAGTGAGGGCAATAGATAGAGTGAGGGCGATAGATAGATAGATAGATAGATAGATAGATAGATAGATAGATAGATAGATAGATAGATAGATAGATAGATAGATAGATAGATAGATAGATAGATAGATAGATAGATAGATAGAGTTAGGGCGATAGATAGATAGAGTTAGGGCGATAGATAGATAGAGTTAGGGCGATTGATAGATGGATAGATAGATAGATAGATAGAGTGAGGGCGATAGATAGATGGATAGAGTGAGGGCGATAGATAGATAGATAGATAGAGTTAGAGCGACAGATAGATAGAGTGAAGGCGATAGTTAGATAGAGTGAGGGAGATAGATAGATAGATAGATAGATAGATAGATAGATAGATAGATAGATAGATAGATAGATAGATAGATAGATAGATAGATAGATAGATAGATAGATAGATAGATAGATAGATAGAGTTAGGGCGATAGATAGATAGAGTTAGGGCGATAGATAGATAGAGTTAGGGCGATTGATAGATGGAGTGAAGGCGATAGACAGAGTGAGGGCGATAGAGTGAGGGCGATAGATAGAGTGAGGGCAATAGATAGAGTGAGGGCGATAGATAGATAGATAGATAGATAGATAGATAGATAGATAGATAGAGTGAGGGTGATAGATAGATAGATAGATAGATAGATAGATAGATAGATAGATAGATAGAATAATTATGTGGTGTGTAATTATGTGGCACTGAGTGGTATTTGGAGTGTTTGTTGCGTTGAGCGCAGTGTAAATATGTAGCATATAATTATGTGGCACTGAGTGGTATTTGGAGTGTATGTTGCATTGAGTGCAGTGTAATTATGTGGCGTGTAATTATGTGGCACTGAGTGGTATTATGAGGAGTGTATGTTGTACTCAGTAGAGTGTAATTGTGTGGCGTGTAATTATGTGGCAATGAGTGGTATTGTTTGAGTGTATGTTGCATTGTAATTATGTAGCATATAATTATGTGGCACTGAGTGGTATTGTGTGGAGTGTGTGTTGCATTCAGTAGTGTGTAATTTTTGGTGTGTAATTATATGGCACTGAGTGGTATTTGGAGTGTATGTTGCGTTTAGCGCAAAGTAATTATGTAGCATATAATTATGTGGCAGTGAGTGGTATTGTGTGGAGTGTATGTTGTATTCAGTTGAGTGTAATTGTGTGGAATGTAATTAAGTGGCACTGAGTGGTATTGTTTGGAGTGTATGTTGCATTGAGTGCAGTGTAATTATGTAGCATAAAATGATGTGGCACTGAGTGGCATTGTGTGGAGTGTGTGTTGCATTCAGTAGAGTGTAATTATGTGATGTGTAATTATGTGGCACTGAGTGGTATTTGGAGTGTATGTTGCATTGAGTGCAGTGTAATTATGTGGCGTGTAATTATGTTAATGAGAACAACAGTGGTCCCATGCAGAGAGGAATTTCAAGAGCGGAATAAATATAGACACAATGGAAACTATATTATGTACTGACTTGCCCAGCCGGACAGAGGTCCAAATTTTACTTTAAACAACAAATGTTTGGAGAAGATACCTTCAACAATTTCTTGAGGAGGGGGGCACAACCCTGTACCCAAACATGTAAAAATTGTCATAGTGAGCAGATAGATAGATAGAGTTAGGGCGATAGAATGATAGAATGAGTAGTGTGGCCTGGACTGGCGCTCAGTACTGAAGACCTCCTCATCATAGGCTGCCTGTCTCATATTTCTGGGTACCCGTTCCACCAGCTGGTGCTTATTGTAAACAAGAGCTGAGGTCTTTCAAGATCGGGGTACCACTGGAGCGGATGCAATTTCCTGAATGCTGATTGTTTCTTCCCAGGATTCAGCAAGACTGATTTGAAGAACTTATGACTAATATTTGCTGGCACATTCGTGGGACGACCTCAAATTGCGGTGCAACATAATGCAATGCAGAAAAAACTCAATTGTCATGACAATCGAATATGTTTTGCCCAAGTACTCAGCAACCTTAAGTGATACACAAATTATATTTTGCATTTCAAGGCCACTAATTGCTGCTTTATGGATGTTGTGTCCCTTCAGTTGTCATGTAGAAACGTATAATGCTACCCTCTCCTAGCAGACATATGTCACCCACATGCTCTGGTGATACCCATACATGCTGAGGTATTGTTGGAGCGAGTAGGTACTTTGGCCGCAATATGAAATATATCATATCCGACCATCCACTTTTATGATATTAGCCAATACAAAGCACTTAAACTTTATTAAGGCATCTGACTGAAAAATGCGAGTGTGAGTGGGATTGATTGTGTTTATCAGTTTAGGATTTTGTTAAATTATGATGGTGTTTAGCGGTGCCTCGAAGAAGGGTTAACTGGATGCACACATCCTCCATTAGAGAAGCTTATGATCACCATGCCTTAGCCCACAAGGAAACACTAATAAAACTATGCATGATGTCCCGTGCAAAAAGGCGCTTTTATATCATTTATGGTGTGCCCATCAAAGAAGAAAACCTTGTAGTCCCTGTATGGTGCCCCACTTCCAGCTTTACCCACTGTCCGCAGAACTGCCAAGCTGACTTCATAAAGAAAGTCGCTCTATTCTGAGAACAGCATATATTACCTAGAAGGTGTTACAACATAGCACTCTAGAATACCTAGTTAAGAAAATCCTAATCCTGCAAGGGCACACATATTCCAGAAGCAGAGGTAAGATCATACTCTTAAATTTTAATAAAAATAAATAAACAGCAGCGAAGAAGGAGAGACTTGGAGAAAATAACAGAGAAAAGCGAGCGAGGAGAGAAAATACGAGGCGCACAGACCCGCAGGAAGTGGGATAAGGGAGGGGATGGCAAATGGTGTGCATTTTCGCGGCCACTTTGATGTTCTCAGTGGCCGAGCGGCTCACTGAGAACATCACAGCGGCCGCAACAGTAATCACAAAGGCTGCAGGCGGACAAATGATTATGCGCCCAGCGCACTTGCACTGTGCCCAGTCCGCCTGCAACCTTGGGAGCATTTTTGAGAGGCCCTTACTATACTCTTGCTGAGCAACGCATGCGCGTTGGCTCAGCGAAACCTAATAAGAGCACTCTTTTGGGAGAAGCTCTCTAAGGGTTATGACATTCTTCTAGCTGAAAAAGACTGGCCACCAAAATTTGTCAGGGAGTGCTCACATGGCGAAGACATCATTATGCCAGCCTTCTCCAATCACATTCAAATTCATTTAAAATACACTTATGCCAGAAAATGGGCTATAGCCCAGGCTCCAGCAGTATATAAAAGTCATGTAGGATGGTATGAGGATTCCCCTTACCATAAAATCCAGCTAAAAACTCAACCAACTGCCCAAAGGTAGTGCCCTGTTAAGCAAGAAACTAAAAAACAAGTCAGGGAGATATTAGATCAACTTCAATACCAAGGGGTGATGGAAACATGCACCTCGTCAATGAACAAGCATTCAAGATGGCGCTTGAAAATACCGATCGCGAATTCCCCACGCTCATAGTGTGCGATTCGTATTACTGCGTTTAATCTTACAATGAGTACTTGCAGAACTGGATTCAAAACGGTTTCAAAGCTGCAAAAGGGAGCACAATCAAGCATAAGTTGCTTTGGGAATAAGTAGTTCAATTACAAAAAGAACTACAAAAGACTCACGTGATCCATACACTAAGTCACCAACGCGATGGAGTTCATGTTGCAGGAAATTCATTGGCTGATGAAGCCGCGAAGGCAGCTGTGCGTTCCAAAACTAAAATAGACAGCGAAATAATACAAGCGATCACTGCTTCCAGCAAAGACAGTGGTAAAACATTACCAAAAGGCTTTCCACTCAAATACTCGTATATAACTGATGCAAATAATGTTCCATTTGCTCGAATCCCTGGAGTGGGGGATAGAGTAATTCCAAACATCGAACATAGATTAGGACTAATTTTAGCAGCACATGACGGGCTTGCCTCTGCCCATGCAGGTGTTTCCGCCACAGTGTCGTTACTAAAATCAAAGATACTGGTGGCTGCACATGAGGAAACAGACCCGAAACTATGTTTTGGAATGTGAAATCTGCCAAAAGTTGAAAGTCTCTACAGTGAAACGACCTGCGCAGATGCCCCTGTTAATTTCAGATAAACCATTAGCATGCGTTTACCTGGACCACTGCTGGGTCCTTACAGAGGAATGGTAACTAAAAATATATCATGGTTGCAGTGGATTTGTGCTCAAGATTAATTTGGATGTGGCCTCAGCACTCGGCTGACGCCCGAACTGTTATAAAAGATTTGCGAGTCTTTATCAGCACATACGCAGGCGGCACGCTACATTCTGACCAGGGTCCTGCGTTTAGTTCAAAGGCTTACAAGGAGGCCATGGCCAATCTGGGCGTTGCATTGCGGTATTCTAGTCCATTCCATCCTGAGGGAAATTTGGTTGTGGAAAGACAAAACCGGGAAATAAAGAAATCTATAACAGCTAGGGTATTGGGCTCGGGTAACGGGTGGGTCAAACATCTAATGAGTGTCCAACGTAGTCTTAACAGTCTGCCAAGAAGTTCTCTGGGTGGAATCACACCATATGAAATCCTTTTTGGAACTAGAATGATTGTTCAGGATCTTAATCATCAAACCTCAGTGGTAGAACAAAAACCTTTTGATATCAAAGACCGTTTGGCTGTTTTGCAGGATTTAAATGAAACAAGGAGAAGTCAAAGCAACACATTGCAGAAGCCAATGACCCCTGAAGGGGAACCACCCGTCCGAGCAAGGCCTGCCTGGATTCCAAAGATTGGGGATCTAGTCAGAGAAAAGATTGCGGATAAGAAGGAATTTGGGCCTTCTTACAGACAACCAGTACCTGTGCTAGCAATCCACGGATCAAGAACAGTGTTACTGCCGCCCCTTGCTGGAGGAAAGGAGAACAGGTTTGTATCTATCGACCTGGCAAAAACCATATCATGTGGCCACTCATAAGTAGTAGGCCAAGTGGACTCCAAAGATGTTATCCTGCATTTCTAAAGCGCACAGCTACTCAGAGTATCCCGGCGCTGAAGATCTAGCAGATGACCAAATCTAGCTACCATCCAAGATGTTCAAACTGAAAGACTCATCACCTTTGAGGAATCTGCATTGCGAAAAGAAGGATTAAGCAACAAAGCCATGGAACTTATGCCTCTTGAGACCCAAATAGCAGTTTGTCAAGAAACACCTGTCTACAATGATATAGCATCTGACTATACTAATATGAAAAGGGATCAAGTAGGTCCAGCGATTTCAAGTAATCTTGATGCAATTCCTACAATTGACAGAATTGCCTCTGGCTATTTCATTAACTTTGATAAGTTTTCCGAGGACCCCAGTGAACCTGAAACAACGCCAACAAAAAGAACTTTCAAAGAACAAGCAACAGAACATTTTCATGAACTGGAAAAGACTTATCTAGTTTCACCATGGATTGAAATATGGATTGTGTTGTGTGTACTTTTTCTCCTACTTTGGCTAATTCTTGTTTTAAGTTTGGGAATGCTGATAAATGGGAGATATAATAACAAGACACAGCAGCCCCAAGAATAGGGGGCGCAAACACATAAGGTGAGACCGAAAACAAGCAAATGTGCACCCCCCCCCCCCCCATTAGAAGCCCAAAAAGTGCCATATAGCCATGGGCGGTACAAGCACCCACCAGACACGCACCAAGGATGGAGGAACAGGCATAGGGGGCAGTATACCAAACGCCATTGAGGAGAAAAGAGGGCACCCGCTGCAACACCGACGAGTGACGGTGAGAACAGGTCCACAGGGCAATTGCCCCATAGGGAAGCCACCATCATGAGTGCCTCCGCTCCTCCCAAGTCAGCAGCGTGACCCGGGAATAAGGCCGACTCAGAATACACTCCCGGTGCCCTCAGTAGTTCCAAGGGGTGAGGCGGGAATTCCAGACCGGTGTCTTCCAGCTCCCTAATCCCTGTATAGAAGCGGGAGGAGGGTGGGCGGGGCCGAAGCAGGAAGGGTAGCCTGGAAGTGCATCGGCACCAAAGGGGGAGGGGGAGACCCAGTGGTACCGCAATGCCGGCCGGCTTGTATACAGGGAGGCTCGCCAGCAAATACACCACAGCGAGAACGCAGGAGCACCTGACAACCCCACAGCCCTAAAAAACACTCCAAAATGACGCCAGCCACAGGCTGCAGCGCCGAGCACCACCCGGCACAAAGCTCCGAGCCATTCCGCTGCGCCCCCTGCACAGAACAGCCCTGGGCTTCTAAGTGCACGAAAATGGCTGTCAGTCAAGCAGGGGCCCCAGCTTGACCTGTGCACCAGCCTGCCGCACAGAATACCTTGCGACGCCCCCCATGGTGCAGGCACAGCAGCAAGGCTGCCGTACGGAAGACCGGACCTGGAGCCTCGACACATACAGAGGTAGAGGCACATGCAGGGAGAGAGACCACTAACAGCCACAAGCCCAAAAACAAACAAGCAAAATAGTGGCAGCAGCTGCAGATAAGCCCCGTCCTTTTCAGACTGGGGGGGAATGTTTTTTGTTGAGTGACTGAAGACGTCACGGAGAGAAAGGACAGTAAAAAACACACCCCTCAATCCGAAACGGACAGGGATTAAAGTTATAGACAAAGCTCTTTCCAATGACTGGCTGCTGTTTAGGAAGCCAGCCAATGGAGAAGAGCTAGCTCGTTTACCGCCCTACTAGAAAACATAAAATCTCGGCAGCGAGACTGCGCAAGCACAGCCTACGCTAGCCGAGACCTAAAAAGAACACAACAAGTAAGAACATCAACTTACTCCTCACGCCACACAAATCATCTCATCGTGAACAAAGAGACTTGTCATCAGTGAACATCATAGCAGTTCCTATACCTGGTGGTATAGCTTGGGACAGAACTGATTATTAACAATAAACACACAGGGACCACATCTGGCCCCCCTCAAGCTGCACAGCCACGTCTGTCCCAAATGAATCCAATAAATCGAGATTCTATTTAATTTTCCTCTTATTCCATATTTTCTCCATAATTTTTCACCTTTGGCTTTTCATTGTGATCAATTCATTTTACTCATTCTTAACGTATTTCAAATTTGTTCATCAAAAACACAGGAGCGACAAATGTTTCCACATGTCACAATTTTATTTTAAAATCACTCAATGCATTTCGGGATGTACCCTTCATCAGGGGTATCTAAAAAAACAAACAAATAAATAAACAACCATCAGCTTACTTGTGTATTACACAAAATTAACTCAAAAACGCAGCAGGGGTGGGGTGGGGGCAGACACAGGGTGCGGCGGCAAGACCAGGCGGCCGCCGCGCAGGGCCTCAGTGTCAGGCCTCCAGGCCCAGGACAGGCACCAGAGCCAATGCGGGAATCCAGAGTTGGTGGCAGCCGCACCTCACGGCCACCCGGTTCGCCGCAGCACCAACGCAACCCAGGCCACAGGTTGGGGACCGGACGGGTCCGCGGTTGCAGGAGGGCTCCGCTGATGAGCGCGGCAGGGGTCGCCTCCACTCCAGCCACCCGCCGCTCTGACAGATTTCTCGGCCTCGCAGGGCCCACAGGAACACCTCACGCCCCGGACTGGGAATCCAGCCGCGACGACTCCAGGCCGGTCAGCCGGCTTGGGGGGGGAGGGGGCGGCCCAGCAATCACGTCGCCCCTCCCACGCACTCGGCAGGGCCGGTAAGCTCACGGGGCCTCAGAGGGATCACCGCCTCCGACCGCTCCAGGGATCACCAGGGGGCCGCCATCTTGGCAGCCTCACAGCCGGACAGGAGCAAAGCAGCACGGAGGCAAAACGGACCCCGGGAGAGGCCACCACCGCACCAGAAGGTGTCCAGCAGACCGGGGAGCACAGCGGTGCCAGGTAGGTTCAAGGATGCAGGCTGTTGCACGCAGATACCGGGGGGATGACGGATGGGGGGTCCAGAGCACTCTTAGAGTGCGACCGCCATCTTGACGCCCTAGTCCACGCCTCCCTTCTGCGGCCTTTTATGCTCAGCTATCCACATTACCTTTTGACTTTTGGAGAGACAACATTGTCTAACCCAGGGTGGTGTGGAGTGTAAAAAAACGATGGATTTGAGCCCAGATCTTTGGACTGGGATGAATGTGTGACATTGATCCACATTCGGTCCATCACCTGTTTTGTTTGCAAATACCGCCATAAGTGCGCTGGGGATGCTCAGACGTGGGTCCCAGGCACTCCACACCACTGGAGTCAAGCTAGCCGGGCTGATGAGAGGTGTTACCTCGAAACCGGTCCGGTCCTCGGATGCTTGATTCCGTTCTGGGAAGGACATGGCTTTTGTAGTTCGGACTGGACTGTTCCCATGGGGCACAGGGTCAGAGCTGATTTGCATATCGCCATTGTCTAACCCAGGGTGGTGTGGAGTGCAAAAAAACGATGGATTTGAGCCCAGATCTTTGGACTGGGATGAATGTGTGACATTAATCCACATTCGGTCCATCACCTGTTTTGTTTGCAAATACCGCCATAAGTGCGCTGGGGATGCTCAGACGTGGGTCCCAGGCACTCCACACCACTGGAGTCAAGCTAGCCGGGCTGATGAGAGGTGTTACCTCGAAACCGGTCCGGTCCTCGGATGCTTGATTCCGTTCTGGGAAGGACATGGCTTTTGTAGTTCGGACTGGACTGTTCCCATGGGTCACAGGGTCAGAGCTGATTTGCATATCGCCATTGTCTAACCCAGGGTGGTGTGGAGTGCAAAAAAACGATGGATTTGAGCCCAGATCTTTGGACTGGGATGAATGTGTGACATTGATCCACATTCGGTCCATCACCTGTTTTGTTTGCAAATACCGCCATAAGTGCGCTGGGGATGCTCAGACGTGGGTCCCAGGCACTCCACACCACTGGAGTCAAGCTAGCCGGGCTGATGAGAGGTGTTACCTCGAAACCGGTCCGGTCCTCGGATGCTTGATTCCGTTCTGGGAAGGACATGGCTTTTGTAGTTCGGACTGGACTGTTCCCATGGGGCACAGGGTCAGAGCTGATTTGCATATCGCCATTGTCTAACCCAGGGTGGTGTGGAGTGCAAAAAACAATGGATTTGAGCCCAGATCTTTGGACTGGGATGAATGTGTGACATTGATCCACATTCGGTCCATCACCTGTTTTGTTTGCAAATACCGCCATAAGTGCGCTGGGGATGCTCAGACGTGGGTCCCAGGCACTCCACACCACTGGAGTCAAGCTAGCCGGGCTGATGAGAGGTGTTACCTCGAAACCGGTCCGGTCCTCGGATGCTTGATTCCGTTCTGGGAAGGACATGGCTTTTGTAGTTCGGACTGGACTGTTCCCATGGGGCACAGGGTCAGAGCTGATTTGCATATCGCCATTGTCTAACCCAGGGTGGTGTGGAGTGCAAAAAAACGATGGATTTGAGCCCAGATCTTTGGACTGGGATGAATGTGTGACATTGATCCACATTCGGTCCATCACCTGTTTTGTTTGCAAATACCGCCATAAGTGCGCTGGGGATGCTCAGACGTGGGTCCCAGGCACTCCACACCACTGGAGTCAAGCTAGCCGGGCTGATGAGAGGTGTTACCTCGAAACCGGTCCGGTCCTCGGATGCTTGATTCCGTTCTGGGAAGGACATGGCTTTTGTAGTTCGGACTGGACTGTTCCCATGGGGCACAGGGTCAGAGCTGATTTGCATATCGCCATTGTCTAACCCAGGGTGGTGTGGAGTGCAAAAAAACGATGGATTTGAGCCCAGATCTTTGGACTGGGATGAATGTGTGACATTGATCCACACTCGGTCCATCACCTATTTTGTTTGCAAATACCGCCATAAGTGCGCTGGGGATGCTCAGACGTGGGTCCCAGGCACTCCACACCACTGGAGTCAAGCTAGCCGGGCTGATGAGAGGTGTTACCTCGAAACGGGTCCGGTCCTCGGATGCTTGATTCCGTTCTGGGAAGGACATGGCTTTTGTAGTTCGGACTGGACTGTTCCCATGGGGCACAGGGTCAGAGCTGATTTGCTTATCGCCATTGTCTAACCCAGGGTGGTGTGGAGTGCAAAAAACGATGGATTTGAGCCCAGATCTTTGGACTGGGATGAATGTGTGACATTGATCCACATTCGGTCCATCACCTGTTTTTTTTGCAAATACCGCCATAAGTGCGCTGGGGATGCTCAGACGTGGGTCCCAGGCACTCCACACCACTGGAGTCAAGCTAGCCGGGCTGATGAGAGGTGTTACCTCGAAACCGGTCCGGTCCTCGGATGCTTGATTCCGTTCTGGGAAGGACATGGCTTTTGTAGTTCGGACTGGACTGTTCCCATGGGGCACAGGGTCAGAGCTGATTTGCATATCGCCATTGTCTAACCCAGGGTGGTGTGGAGTGCAAAAAAACGATGGATTTGAGCCCAGATCTTTGGACTGGGATGAATGTGTGACATTGATCCACATTCGGTCCATCACCTGTTTTGTTTGCAAATACCGCCATAAGTGCGCTGGGGATGCTCAGACGTGGGTCCCAGGCACTCCACACCACTGGAGTCAAGCTAGCCGGGCTGATGAGAGGTGTTACCTCGAAACCGGTCCGGTCCTCTGATGCTTGATTCCGTTCTGGGAAGGACATGGCTTTTGTAGTTCGGACTGGACTGTTCCCATGGGGCACAGGGTCAGAGCTGATTTGCATATCGCCATTGTCTAACCCAGGGTGGTGTGGAGTGCAAAAAAACGATGGATTTGAGCCCAGATCTTTGGACTGGGATGAATGTGTGACATTGATCCACATTCGGTCCATCACCAGTTTTGTTTGCAAATACCGCCATAAGTGCGCTGGGGATGCTCAGACGTGGGTCCCAGGCACTCCACACCACTGGAGTCAAGCTAGCCGGGCTGATGAGAGGTGTTACCTCGAAACCGGTCCGGTCCTCGGATGCTTGATTCCGTTCTGGGAAGGACATGGCTTTTGTAGTTCGGACTGGACTGTTCCCATGGGGCACAGGGTCAGAGCTGATTTGCATATCGCCATTGTCTAACCCAGGGTGGTGTGGAGTGCAAAAAACAATGGATTTGAGCCCAGATCTTTGGACTGGGATGAATGTGTGACATTGATCCACATTCGGTCCATCACCTGTTTTGTTTGCAAATACCGCCATAAGTGCGCTGGGGATGCTCAGACGTGGGTCCCAGGCACTCCACACCACTGGAGTCAAGCTAGCCGGGCTGATGAGAGGTGTTACCTCGAAACCGGTCCGGTCCTCGGATGCTTGATTCCGTTCTGGGAAGGACATGGCTTTTGTAGTTCGGACTGGACTGTTCCCATGGGGCACAGGGTCAGAGCTGATTTGCATATCGCCATTGTCTAACCCAGGGTGGTGTGGAGTGCAAAAAAACGATGGATTTGAGCCCAGATCTTTGGACTGGGATGAATGTGTGACATTGATCCACATTCGGTCCATCACCTGTTTTGTTTGCAAATACCGCCATAAGTGCGCTGGGGATGCTCAGACGTGGGTCCCAGGCACTCCACACCACTGGAGTCAAGCTAGCCGGGCTGATGAGAGGTGTTACCTCGAAACCGGTCCGGTCCTCGGATGCTGGATTCCGTTCTGGGAAGGACATGGCTTTTGTAGTTCGGACTGGACTGTTCCCATGGGGCACAGGGTCAGAGCTGATTTGCATATCGCCATTGTCTAACCCAGGGTGGTGTGGAGTGCAAAAAAACGATGGATTTGAGCCCAGATCTTTGGACTGGGATGAATGTGTGACATTGATCCACACTCGGTCCATCACCTATTTTGTTTGCAAATACCGCCATAAGTGCGCTGGGGATGCTCAGACGTGGGTCCCAGGCACTCCACACCACTGGAGTCAAGCTAGCCGGGCTGATGAGAGGTGTTACCTCGAAACGGGTCCGGTCCTCGGATGCTTGATTCCGTTCTGGGAAGGACATGGCTTTTGTAGTTCGGACTGGACTGTTCCCATGGGGCACAGGGTCAGAGCTGATTTGCATATCGCCATTGTCTAACCCATGGTGGTGTGGAGTGCAAAAAACGATGGATTTGAGCCCAGATCTTTGGACTGGGATGAATGTGTGACATTGATCCACATTCGGTCCATCACCTGTTTTTTTTGCAAATACCGCCATAAGTGCGCTGGGGATGCTCAGACGTGGGTCCCAGGCACTCCACACCACTGGAGTCAAGCTAGCCGGGCTGATGAGAGGTGTTACCTCGAAACCGGTCCGGTCCTCGGATGCTTGATTCCGTTCTGGGAAGGACATGGCTTTTGTAGTTCGGACTGGACTGTTCCCATGGGGCACAGGGTCAGAGCTGATTTGCATATCGCCATTGTCTAACCCAGGGTGGTGTGGAGTGCAAAAAAACGATGGATTTGAGCCCAGATCTTTGGAATGGGATGAATGTGTGACATTGATCCACATTCGGTCCATCACCTGTTTTGTTTGCAAATACCGCCATAAGTGCGCTGGGGATGCTCAGACGTGGGTCCCAGGCACTCCACACCACTGGAGTCAAGCTCGCCGGGCTGATGAGAGATGTTACCTCGAAACCGGTCCGGTCCTCGGATGCTTGATTCCGTTCTGGGAAGGACATGGCTTTTGTAGTTCGGACTGGACTGTTCCCATGGGGCACAGGGTCAGAGCTGATTTGCAGATCGCCATTGTCTAACCCAGGGTGGTGTGGAGTGCAAAAAAACGATGGATTTGAGCCCAGATCTTTGGACTGGGATGAATGTGTGACATTGATCCACATTCGGTCCATCACCTGTTTTGTTTGCAAATACCGCCATAAGTGCGCTGGGGATGCTCAGACGTGGGTCCCAGGCACTCCACACCACTGGAGTCAAGCTAGCCGGGCTGATGAGAGGTGTTACCTCGAAACCGGTCCGGTCCTCGGATGCTTGATTCCGTTCTGGGAAGGACATGGCTTTTGTAGTTCGGACTGGACTGTTCCCATGGGGCACAGGGTCAGAGCTGATTTGCATATCGCCATTGTCTAACCCAGGGTGGTGTGGAGTGCAAAAAAACGATGGATTTGAGCCCAGATCTTTGGACTGGGATGAATGTGTGACATTGATCCACATTCGGTCCATCACCTGTTTTGTTTGCAAATACCGCCATAAGTGCGCTGGGGATGCTCAGACGTGGGTCCCAGGCACTCCACACCACTGGAGTCAAGCTAGCCGGGCTGATGAGAGGTGTTACCTCGAAACCGGTCCGGTCCTCGGATGCTTGATTCCGTTCTGGGAAGGACATGGCTTTTGTAGTTCGGACTGGACTGTTCCCATGGGGCACAGGGTCAGAGCTGATTTGCATATCGCCATTGTCTAACCCAGGGTGGTGTGGAGTGCAAAAAAACGATGGATTTGAGCCCAGATCTTTGCACTGGGATGAATGTGTGACATTGATCCACATTCGGTCCATCACCTGTTTTGTTTGCAAATACCGCCATAAGTGCGCTGGGGATGCTCAGACGTGGGTCCCAGGCACTCCACACCACTGGAGTCAAGCTAGCCGGGCTGATGAGAGGTGTTACCTCGAAACCGGTCCGGTCCTCGGATGCTTGATTCCGTTCTGGGAAGGACATGGCTTTTGTAGTTCGGACTGGACTGTTCCCATGGGGCACAGGGTCAGAGCTGATTTGCATATCGCCATTGTCTAACCCAGGGTGGTGTGGAGTGCAAAAAAACGATGGATTTGAGCCCAGATCTTTGGACTGGGATGAATGTGTGACATTGATCCACATTCGGTCCATCACCTGTTTTGTTTGCAAATACCGCCATAAGTGCGCTGGGGATGCTCAGACGTGGGTCCCAGGCACTCCACACCACTGGAGTCAAGCTAGCCGGGCTGATGAGAGGTGTTACCTCGAAACCGGTCCGGCCCTCGGATGCTTGATTCCGTTCTGAGAAGGACATGGCTTTTGTAGTTCGGACTGGACTGTTCCCATGGGGCACAGGGTCAGAGCTGATTTGCATATCGCCATTGTCTAACCCAGGGTGGTGTGGAGTGCAAAAAAACGATGGATTTGAGCCCAGATCTTTGGACTGGGATGAATGTGTGACATTGATCCACATTCGGTCCATCACCTGTTTTGTTTGCAAATACCGCCATAAGTGCGCTGGGGATGCTCAGACGTGGGTCCCAGGCACTCCACACCACTGGAGTCAAGCTAGCCGGGCTGATGAGAGGTGTTACCTCGAAACCGGTCCGGTCCTCGGATGCTTGATTCCGTTCTGGGAAGGACATGGCTTTTGTAGTTCGGACTGGACTGTTCCCATGGGGCACAGGGTCAGAGCTGATTTGCATATCGCCATTGTCTAACCCAGGGTGGTGTGGAGTGCAAAAAAACGATGGATTTGAGTCCAGATCTTTGGACTGGGATGAATGTGTGACATTGATCCACATTCGGTCCATCACCTGTTTTGTTTGCAAATACCGCCATAAGTGCGCTGGGGATGCTCAGACGTGGGTCCCAGGCACTCCACACCACTGGAGTCAAGCTAGCCGGGCTGATGAGAGGTGTTACCTCGAAACCGGTCCGGTCCTCGGATGCTTGATTCCGTTCTGGGAAGGACATGGCTTTTGTAGTTCGGACTGGACTGTTCCCATGGGGCACAGGGTCAGAGCTGATTTGCATATCGCCATTGTCTAACACAGGGTGGTGTGGAGTGCAAAAAACAATGGATTTGAGCCCAGATCTTTGGACTGGGATGAATGTGTGACATTGATCCACATTCGGTCCATCACCTGTTTTGTTTGCAAATACCGCCATAAGTGCGCTGGGGATGCTCAGACGTGGGTCCCAGGCACTCCACACCACTGGAGTCAAGCTAGCCGGGCTGATGAGAGGTGTTACCTCGAAACCGGTCCGGTCCTCGGATGCTTGATTCCGTTCTGGGAAGGACATGGCTTTTGTAGTTCGGACTGGACTGTTCCCATGGGGCACAGGGTCAGAGCTGATTTGCATATCGCCATTGTCTAACCCAGGGTGGTGTGGAGTGCAAAAAAACGATGGATTTGAGCCCAGATCTTTGGACTGGGATGAATGTGTGACATTGATCCACATTCGGTCCATCACCTGTTTTGTTTGCAAATACCGCCATAAGTGCGCTGGGGATGCTCAGACGTGGGTCCCAGGCACTCCACACCACTGGAGTCAAGCTAGCCGGGCTGATGAGAGGTGTTACCTCGAAACCGGTCCGGTCCTCGGATGCTTGATTCCGTTCTGGGAAGGACATGGCTTTTGTAGTTCGGACTGGACTGTTCCCATGGGGCACAGGGTCAGAGCTGATTTGCATATCGCCATTGTCTAACCCAGGGTGGTGTGGAGTGCAAAAAAACGATGGATTTGAGCCCAGATCTTTGGACTGGGATGAATGTGTGACATTGATCCACACTCGGTCCATCACCTATTTTGTTTGCAAATACCGCCATAAGTGCGCTGGGGATGCTCAGACGTGGGTCCCAGGCACTCCACACCACTGGAGTCAAGCTAGCCGGGCTGATGAGAGGTGTTACCTCGAAACGGGTCCGGTCCTCGGATGCTTGATTCCGTTCTGGGAAGGACATGGCTTTTGTAGTTCGGACTGGACTGTTCCCATGGGGCACAGGGTCAGAGCTGATTTGCATATCGCCATTGTCTAACCCAGGGTGGTGTGGAGTGCAAAAAACGATGGATTTGAGCCCAGATCTTTGGACTGGGATGAATGTGTGACATTGATCCACATTCGGTCCATCACCTGTTTTTTTTGCAAATACCGCCATAAGTGCGCTGGGGATGCTCAGACGTGGGTCCCAGGCACTCCACACCACTGGAGTCAAGCTAGCCGGGCTGATGAGAGGTGTTACCTCGAAACCGGTCCGGTCCTCGGATGCTTGATTCCGTTCTGGGAAGGACATGGCTTTTGTAGTTCGGACTGGACTGTTCCCATGGGGCACAGGGTCAGAGCTGATTTGCATATCGCCATTGTCTAACCCAGGGTGGTGTGGAGTGCAAAAAAACGATGGATTTGAGCCCAGATCTTTGGACTGGGATGAATGTGTGACATTGATCCACATTCGGTCCATCACCTGTTTTGTTTGCAAATACCGCCATAAGTGCGCTGGGGATGCTCAGACGTGGGTCCCAGGCACTCCACACCACTGGAGTCAAGCTAGCCGGGCTGATGAGAGGTGTTACCTCGAAACCGGTCCGGTCCTCGGATGCTTGATTCCGTTCTGGGAAGGACATGGCTTTTGTAGTTCGGACTGGACTGTTCCCATGGGGCACAGGGTCAGAGCTGATTTGCATATCGCCATTGTCTAACCCAGGGTGGTGTGGAGTGCAAAAAAACGATGGATTTGAGCCCAGATCTTTGCACTGGGATGAATGTGTGACATTGATCCACATTCGGTCCATCACCTGTTTTGTTTGCAAATACCGCCATAAGTGCGCTGGGGATGCTCAGACGTGGGTCCCAGGCACTCCACACCACTGGAGTCAAGCTAGCCGGGCTGATGAGAGGTGTTACCTCGAAACCGGTCCGGTCCTCGGATGCTTGATTCCGTTCTGGGAAGGACATGGCTTTTGTAGTTCGGACTGGACTGTTCCCATGGGGCACAGGGTCAGAGCTGATTTGCATATCGCCATTGTCTAACCCAGGGTGGTGTGGAGTGCAAAAAAACGATGGATTTGATCCCAGATCTTTGGACTGGGATGAATGTGTGACATTGATCCACATTCGGTCCATCACCTGTTTTGTTTGCAAATACCGCCATAAGTGCGCTGGGGATGCTCAGACGTGGGTCCCAGGTACTCCACACCACTGGAGTCAAGCTAGCCGGGCTGATGAGAGGTGTTACCTCGAAACCGGTCCGGTCCTCGGATGCTTGATTCCGTTCTGGGAAGGACATGGCTTTTGTAGTTCGGACTGGACTGTTCCCATGGGGCACAGGGTCAGAGCTGATTTGCATATCGCCATTGTCTAACCCAGGGTGGTGTGGAGTGCAAAAAAACGATGGATTTGAGCCCAGATCTTTGGACTGGGATGAATGTGTGACATTGATCCACATTCGGTCCATCACCTGTTTTGTTTGCAAATACCGCCATAAGTGCGCTGGGGATGCTCAGACGTGGGTCCCAGGCACTCCACACCACTGGAGTCAAGCTAGCCGGGCTGATGAGAGGTGTTACCTCAAAACCGGTCCGGTCCTCGGATGCTTGATTCCGTTCTGGGAAGGACATGGCTTTTGTAGTTCGGACTGGACTGTTCCCATGGGGCACAGGGTCAGAGCTGATTTGCATATCGCCATTGTCTAACCCAGGGTGGTGTGGAGTGCAAAAAAACGATGGATTTGAGCCCAGATCTTTGGACTGGGATGAATGTGTGACATTGATCCACATTCGGTCCATCACCTGTTTTGTTTGCAAATACCGCCATAAGTGCGCTGGGGATGCTCAGACGTGGGTCCCAGGCACTCCACACCACTGGAGTCAAGCTAGCCGGGCTGATGAGAGGTGTTACCTCGAAACGGGTCCGGTCCTCGGATGCTTGATTCCGTTCTGGGAAGGACATGGCTTTTGTAGTTCGGACTGGACTGTTCCCATGGGGCACAGAGTCAGAGCTGATTTGCATATCGCCATTGTCTAACCCAGGGTGGTGTGGAGTGCAAAAAAACGATGGATTTGAGCCCAGATCTTTGGACTGGGATGAATGTGTGACATTGATCCACATTCGGTCCATCACCTGTTTTGTTTGCAAATACCGCCATAAGTGCGCTGGGGATGCTCAGACGTGGGTCCCAGGCACTCCACACCACTGGAGTCAAGCTAGCCGGGCTGATGAGAGGTGTTACCTCGAAACCGGTCCGGTCCTCGGATGCTTGATTCCGTTCTGGGAAGGACATGGCTTTTGTAGTTCGGACTGGACTGTTCCCATGGGGCACAGGGTCAGAGCTGATTTGCATATCGCCATTGTCTAACCCAGGGTGGTGTGGAGTGCAAAAAAACGATGGATTTGAGCCCAGATCTTTGGACTGGGATGAATGTGTGACATTGATCCACATTCGGTCCATCACCTGTTTTGTTTGCAAATACCGCCATAAGTGCGCTGGGGATGCTCAGACGTGGGTCCCAGGCACTCCACACCACTGGAGTCAAGCTAGCCGGGCTGATGAGAGGTGTTACCTCGAAACCGGTCCGGTCCTCGGATGCTTGATTCCGTTCTGGGAAGGACATGGCTTTTGTAGTTCGGACTGGACTGTTCCCATGGGGCACAGGGTCAGAGCTGATTTGCATATCGCCATTGTCTAACCCAGGGTGGTGTGGAGTGCAAAAAAACGATGGATTTGAGCCCAGATCTTTGGACTGGGATGAATGTGTGACATTGATCCACATTCGGTCCATCACCTGTTTTGTTTGCAAATACCGCCATAAGTGCGCTGGGGATGCTCAGACGTGGGTCCCAGGCACTCCACACCACTGGAGTCAAGCTAGCCGGGCTGATGAGAGGTGTTACCTCGAAACCGGTCCGGTCCTCGGATGCTTGATTCCGTTCTGGGAAGGACATGGCTTTTGTAGTTCGGACTGGACTGTTCCCATGGGGCACAGGGTCAGAGCTGATTTGCATATCGCCATTGTCTAACCCAGGGTGGTGTGGAGTGCAAAAAAACGATGGATTTGAGCCCAGATCTTTGGACTGGGATGAATGTGTGACATTGATCCACATTCGGTCCATCACCTGTTTTGTTTGCAAATACCGCCATAAGTGCGCTGGGGATGCTCAGACGTGGGTCCCAGGCACTCCACACCACTGGAGTCAAGCTAGCCGGGCTGATGAGAGGTGTTACCTCGAAAGCGGTCCGGTCCTCGGATGCTTGATTCCGTTCTGGGAAGGACATGGCTTTTGTAGTTCGGACTGGACTGTTCCCATGGGGCACAGGGTCAGAGCTGATTTGCATATCGCCATTGTCTAACCCAGGGTGGTGTGGAGTGCAAAAAAACGATGGATTTGAGCCCAGATCTTTGCACTGGGATGAATGTGTGACATTGATCCACATTCGGTCCATCACCTGTTTTGTTTGCAAATACTGCCATAAGTGCGCTGGGGATGCTCAGACGTGGGTCCCAGGCACTCCACACCACTGGAGTCAAGCTAGCCGGGCTGATGAGAGGTGTTACCTCGAAACCGGTCCGGTCCTCGGATGCTTGATTCCGTTCTGGGAAGGACATGGCTTTTGTAGTTCGGACTGGACTGTTCCCATGGGGCACAGGGTCAGAGCTGATTTGCATATCGCCATTGTCTAACCCAGGGTGGTGTGGAGTGCAAAAAAACGATAGATTTGAGCCCAGATCTTTGGACTGGGATGAATGTGTGACATTGATCCACATTCGGTCCATCACCTGTTTTGTTTGCAAATACCGCCATAAGTGCGCTGGGGATGCTCAGACGTGGGTCCCAGGCACTCCACACCACTGGAGTCAAGCTAGCCGGGCTGATGAGAGGTGTTACCTCGAAACCGGTCCGGTCCTCGGATGCTTGATTCCGTTCTGAGAAGGACATGGCTTTTGTAGTTCGGACTGGACTGTTCCCATGGGGCACAGGGTCAGAGCTGATTTGCATATCGCCATTGTCTAACCCAGGGTGGTGTGGAGTGCAAAAAAACGATGGATTTGAGCCCAGATCTTTGGACTGGGATGAATGTGTGACATTGATCCACATTCGGTCCATCACCTGTTTTGTTTGCAAATACCGCCATAAGTGCGCTGGGGATGCTCAGACGTGGGTCCCAGGCACTCCACACCACTGGAGTCAAGCTAGCCGGGCTGATGAGAGGTGTTACCTCGAAACCGGTCCGGTCCTCGGATGCTTGATTCCGTTCTGGGAAGGACATGGCTTTTGTAGTTCGGACTGGACTGTTCCCATGGGGCACAGGGTCAGAGCTGATTTGCATATCGCCATTGTCTAACCCAGGGTGGTGTGGAGTGCAAAAAAACGATGGATTTGAGTCCAGATCTTTGGACTGGGATGAATGTGTGACATTGATCCACATTCGGTCCATCACCTGTTTTGTTTGCAAATACCGCCATAAGTGCGCTGGGGATGCTCAGACGTGGGTCCCAGGCACTCCACACCACTGGAGTCAAGCTAGCCGGGCTGATGAGAGGTGTTACCTCGAAACCGGTCCGGTCCTCTGATGCTTGATTCCGTTCTGGGAAGGACATGGCTTTTGTAGTTCGGACTGGACTGTTCCCATGGGGCACAGGGTCAGAGCTAATTTGCATATCGCCATTGTCTAACCCAGGGTGGTGTGGATTGCAAAAAAACGATGGATTTGAGCCCAGATCTTTGGACTGGGATGAATGTGTGACATTGATCCACATTCGGTCCATCACCTGTTTTGTTTATAAAAGTCCACACTAACAGAGGTAAAACAACACTTATCTTTATTTAAAGATGGTGTTGATTTAAGGGACTTCTTCAAGGACCTGGAAAACCGCGTCATAAACGTTTTATATACGCTAGATATGCCATTTATAATGAAGCTTTGAAAGCGACACAAGCAGAGACTGCAGAATGAATACGAGAAATTGATTGTATTCATTTAGAAAAATCTCTCTCTGTAGTTGACAATAGTTTAACGACTCTGTCATCCAGAATTTATTCTTTGGACAGCATAGTATCCTCTGCCATAGACATAATGGAACAGGACTTGCTCATGTTACAGCATGGACAGTCACGATTGCGTTCTATAATGCTTTAGGCTGGACATTACAAAATCTTCGTTCTGACTATGTGCCTAATCAACACCACGTCATTGTTTTCTGTATTTAACCTTACAGATAAACATATCACTTTGCGCAAAGAGGAGAAGACTATACGGTACTGAGCATTGAGAAACTGGAAAGAGTACCATCAACTGTTTCGGAAAAACCTGCAACAGAATGGGTAATACACGGGACAATCGCTCTGCCTGTCACAATTTTCCATTTTCAGTTTTGTTTGAAACATATTCCAGGTGGCGTATATGAAAGGTTGGGTAAAGAATACATCAAGTCAACCTGAGCTCTACCATATACACACAGATGTTGGAGTGGGGGAAAATAAGTATTTCTTTGTGGTACAAACTGCAAAAGCGCACTAAGCGGACCACTTTTATGTCAGGGTATTAACTTAAACGGGCCTGCGATGGTTCTTCGACCAACTTATCCTACCACCTGCAAGGTTCTCCAGCTGCAGTGTGAGATCCAATTTTTAGGCAGCTCTCTAATGGAAGCTATATTATGTTGAATGATCAGCTGCTGTGGCATGTTGACAGAAATAGCCTATCTCATAACTGTATCAGTCAGGGTCACTTGTTGTATGCAAGTATTGTTTCCTTAAACCAAGACAGACGGGGAGTCGCCGTTATGGCCTTCACTGAACATCTCTTCTATACGAATTGATACTTTAAGCAGAATGAAAGCCATTCTTTTACAAAAACCGTTGCCACAGACCTCGTCCAAAGAGACGTATGAACTGCAAGTTGCAAGGTCTTCTGAAGAGATACACGCCCTTTTATCAACAAACTGCCCTATACATTTCGCAGAAATGTTAGGTCGTATCTTAAACATGTCTGATACCAGTGGTGTTGTACATATTTTTAAGACAGTTTTTTCGGGACTGTTAGCACCGTTTGAAGCAGTCCTCGGCCTTTTTCCAAACTTCGTGCACTCTTTGTTCGGCGGCCTGCCTCTCATTTTGGGACTCTTAGCAGGAATACTATTTTTGTTCCTTCTGCTCGGATATGGCAAGTCCACAGCAACACCCAGATTACCTTAGAGAACATTCTCCTGGCAATGAAGTGTCGTGAGCGCATGATACAGATTCTGGGCTTGGCTCGTTTAAGAGATCTAAACACCACGTGGTTGCTATCATTCCGACCAATCTGGCAAGATTGCATCTTACCTGTTCCATGATGCCTGCTATGTGGAGAAGAATGCGTGTTAGACATCTGTCTGACACTCCCATCAGTCCTGCCAACAGATGTTGATACTTTGCTTGGACCGGTAACGGCTCATGCACTGTGTTGTCCCCAGCGAATACCAATCCTGATAACGGCATTCGTTGAGATCTGGCAGACACAAACTGCCGACGGTGAGATACGTGGAGCGACAGGTACACAGGTACCATCTCCTTCGAACATTGCTAATGCGGCTGACGGCGATGCTTCTCATTATTGTGCAATCGATCTGCTTAACGAGGTAGTCCAACTTTCACCTACTGTAGTAGACTAATTCTTTACCAGCTTAGAAGATTTGATGTTTTCTCCAAACAATGAGACTGACTTTTAAAGCTGGCACACAGTGTTTTGTGGGACTCTGTATTCGGCCTTCACTTTCAAAAACAAACTTCTAACTTTGGAACTCTATTTTTCTATGATTTGACTTTTTTCCAAAATTGAACATTTTTTGGGGGGGGCACAAAGTAATGTGCTTAAAGTAGAACTATTCCTAGAGAACAAAAATTCTTTGAATACTTCCAAGAGACAATATTTGACCTTGTCCACAACCAAACGAATTATAAATTATGTCATGAAATGGTCTTGACTTTTTTTTTTCTTCTGTATTTAAGAGCCATTTCATAAATGTATTTTAGTGATTCATTTGGATAGCATTTCCAATGTCATACTATGTGCTTTGAATGAAAACGTTGCTTTTAAAATGCGTACAGTGCAAAATTCCATTCTCGTGTAGAACCAAAACCAATGCATTTTTGTATTTTGGGTAGGGCTTTAACACATCATGCTTTAGATATGTTTTATGTGCTTAGAACTTAGTAATATCCTACATAATTAAGTGGAGTGGGTGTTGTATGGCGTTTTAGGATCCCAGTGAATTTTCCCCGATTCATGCCGTTATATA
>NW_028247971.1:0-53032 GCF_964263255.1 Lissotriton vulgaris
CAACGCTGTTGTCATACCTCCCTCTTCCATGTTTTATTGTCATAGGAACACCTACCTTGCCACTGGGAACGCCTACATTGCAACTCATTGGAGATACGAGTCGAGCCATTAGCAAACTGGCTGCTAACATGCGTTATTGCATCTTAGCGTCGCCTAGTAAATAGGGCAATATAATTTTCACCGCATTTTTGGCTTTTTAAAAAAAAAATTGCAGTGAAATGGCACTTGTTAATATGCCCTCAAGTTTGCTATGACAGAGCGGGAACCTCGACTCCCGCCCTGCCATAGCAAACAGCAGTGTCCCGGGGTAGGCACCCCAAGACACATCAGGAGCCACTCCTGGTGGTGGTGTTCCCCAAGGCTTTCGAATGCTCCAGAATAAAGACCACGCGGCCCCCCCTCCCAAAATTTAAAAAGACCCAGAGGGTGGTAATCCCCGGGGCTTAGATGGACCTTTGAGCTCCCTCACCCATTTATTTTGTAGCACCGAGGAATGACGGTCCCCGGGCTACAGGGAACCTCTGACCCCCATCAAAAGTCATATTTTAGTTCCCGGGATTTGGCCCTCCCAGGTAGCTAATTTTTAAACAAGCACAGGAGGCCGCGCTTCGTTTTTATTTTTTTACGACAGATTCATGCACCCAGCGCAGGAAATGGCCGCCTAGTCTAAGAGCTCCGGAATCAACGCAGCCCTAAACTTCAAATCCGCACATTAATCCGACGCACCAGAGTTAACCGAGGGCATCCCCCGCCATCGGACCTCGAGCGGCACGCATCGCTTCCTCCCCACTTGCACACTGAGGCTGTGGGCTGAAGATATCACCGCCGGACTCCGCGAGGCCTGGTGAGGCCTTGAAGACCGGGGACTGGTGTTAGCGGAGTGTCCGGCAAGGGACGCGTGGACGCTGAGCGATGATCCAGCCGCCTTTCCTGCTCCCTGTGATGTCCTCCCCTGTAGCCGGGACTTCGCTACGTGTCGCGGGGGAGCCTGCCCCCCCGGCACTGTTGATGTTACTGAGGCGGCCTAACAACTCCGACATCGGCTCCGTAACGGCGGAGGAGGCGGCCCTTGCCTTGGAGCGGTAACGCTTTGGAACTACTTGTCTCCCCTGCTCTCTACTATGCGGCCTGCGGTGCCGGGCTGCCTCTTTGCCTAGACACCCCCTTTTACGCTCAGGACTGTGCTACTGCTGGGTCATGGGAAGGTGCTGGACCCGGGTGTGACCTGCCGGACTGGTGATACTCCTTTTGTGGCGCGCCCTCCAGCCTTTCTATTAAACACGTTTGACCCGCAATTGTCTTGGGGGATGAGTCGGGGTTTGGGGGTGCGCCACTCAATTTACGTGTTTTTTTTCCAACGCTGCCCGGCTGCACAGAACCTTCGTACTGAAAGCGGCTCCTGGGATGACTCCAGCGGGAATCTCTGTTTGCTCAGCCAGATAGGAGGTGTCTACTCCGTCACCCATCTTGCCTCCCCCATTGCTTCTGTACCCATAACTGTTGAAAAACGACCTGGTCCGACCATGATTTGGTCAGATTTAATTGGGAGATTGTGGAGCCTCGTCCCCCACCTCCTATTCCTCACTCCCAAAAGATCAACCTACCTGCATTTAGACAGGCTCTGAGTAATACTCGCCCCAATTTGAATTTGCTCTTAGGCGATGCAGTTGGTAAATTTAATGAGTGGCTTCAGCAGGCGGCTACCGCCTCTGTTAGGCAGACCACGCTGACCAGATCTAGATGTACCCCCTCCCAACCTTGGTTCTCCCCTGAATTGAGGGAACTTAAACTGGGGTGTAAGAAGTTAGAACGAGTGTGGAGACGTGATTATAGCCCTGAGGCTAAATCCGCCCTACGGCTGGCGCAAAAAGAATACCATTTGGCCATCAAGGATGCGAAGGGGAAATATTATGCTGGGCGTATCGCCAAGGCAGATAACAGCAGCAAAGAGATCTTTGCTATTGTGAAAAGCTTCGTGGCACCTGTCGCTGAGGCTGTCTCCCATCCATCCTCGTTGCAATGGTGTGAGGAACTGTCCTCCTTTTTTATTAATAAAATAAAGAGGATTCAGCAAGACCTTACAGCAGCCCTTCCTACCGATCAGGAATTAGAAGGCTTGTGCCCCTCTCTTTGCCCTAGTTCGGAACAGCAGCTCACGATCTTCGAGCAGATTGTGGAGGACACCATTTTGCCCTTAATTCAGTCTCTGAAATCTGGTTCACCCGCCGATCCGTGCCCTGCCCGGGTGCTCTCGGAGGTGGCGGAATTAGTCGGTATGGAGATCACGCAGATTGTTAACCTTTCCTTGAGGACGGGCGTGGTCCCTACTGCTTGGAAACAGGCAAAGCTTCTGCCTCTCTTAAAGAAACCAGGCCTAGACTGGACGGCCCCCGGGAATTATAGACCAATCTCCCTTTTACCGGCACTCACTAAAATTTGTGAGAAGGTGGCTTTTCGACAACTAGAGAGATTTGTTGAAGCTTCCAATGCCCTCCACCCGGCCCAATCGGGCTTCAGGGCTGCTTACAGCACAGAGACAGCCCTCTTGGAGATGAGCGAGTCCATCCGGGACTGTTTGGACGGGGGCGGCAAAGCGGTCCTAATTCTTTTGGACCTCTCTGCCGCGTTCGACACCGTCCCCCATGAGCTCCTCCTTAGCCGGATGGCGGATATAGGTATTGGAGGGGTGGTGTTGGACTGGTTGTCCTCCTTCTTGTCGGACAGGACCCAGCAGGTCTGGTTGCCTCCCTATGCCTCTGAGCCGGAACCTCTGCTTACAGGTGTCCCTCAGGGTTCCACTCTCAGCCCCCTTCTGTTCAATGTCTATATCACACCTTTGATCTATCTAGCTGAACAGTTCGGGGCTAAGATAATTGGGTATGCAGACGATACCCAATTGCTGTTTACCTGGCCTGACGATAACCTGGATACCTCTATAGTCCATTTATGTTTGTCCTCGGTATTTCGCTGGTTGACGATGGCCCAGTTGAAGTGCAACGAGGACAAATCTGAGGTTCTCTTTTACGGTTCCTTTCCCCCTTCGTTTATGAGCACTCTTTGGCCCCCTGACATTCCAGGCCCGAAAGAGATGGGGAGACCCGCCAAAAACCTGGGCATTTGGTTCGACGAGGACTTAAGATTTAAACATCACATTAAAAAACTTACTGGCACCTGTTTTGCGACCCTAAAAATGCTTCGCAAATTCTTTCCCTTGCTTCCTAGAGAAGCGAAGGAGTCTGTTGCGCGACCACTTATACTGTCCAGGCTGGACTATGCTAATGCATTGTTCAGTGGAATCCCCTCTTACCTGGTCAAACGCCTGCAAATCATCCAGAACGCGACAGTCCGTCTTTTATTTAACATTCCTAGATGGAAGAGCGTTCGTGCAGAGATGCGCACACTTCATTGGCTCCCGGTTGCACAGCGCATCCGGTTTAAGTCACTGGTTCTGGCGTTTCGTGCTATCCATGAACAGGGCCCCCAGTATCTGAGAAAAAGATTCATCAGCTACGTTCCCGCATGGACTCTGAGATCCTCCACTATGTTTCAATTGTCCCTCCCCCGTTTCAAGCGTGCCAGACTTGGTGGCCAGTCGATTGCGGTGGTCGTGGCTCGCGCCTGGAATGCCCTTCCTCTTCACCTGCGCTCCACACCCACTGTAGCCGCATTTAAAAAACTTTTGAAAACTTATTTGTTCAACAGTGCTATGTAGGAGTTCCTTACCTCTGTGAGGGTCTGCTTTCTGCCTCTTTTATTTCCCCCGTGCCAGGATACTCCCCAGTAGCAGAGCGCGCTATAAAATGGTTTATAATAATAATAATAATAATAATAACTCACGCTGCTGCGTTCCTCTTTGCCTACACTCCGCTGCACACCCTGTGACCTGACAGCTGGGAGAGGAACAGCCTGGGAGTGTATTACTGGATTGCCTGGTGGCTTCGCCACATCTACATTTTTTGTGCGACCTGCGACCCAAGGTAAAATGGCAGGCAGGGGGCCCAAAAATCAGACTGTCCAGGCTAAATTGGATAAATATGCTTATAAGAAAGGATCTCATACAACGCCACCTCATGGCAAACCACAAGAAGGCGATGGAGGGAAGAAGGTGACATTAGACGACATCATGAAGGCGCTCGCAAATGTCCAGACGACGGTCGGAACGATCTCAATGGACGTTTCCCTGAGAGCAGACCTCCACAAAATGGCGGACAGGGTGAAAGATGTGGAGATAGTGGCAAAATCCCTGGTTCAGGACACATCGGACCTCCAAGTGTCCGTATCCCGCCTGGAAAAGGACAACAAAATGCTCACTGGCAGACTGGACGATGACCCCTCTGGCGCTTTCAGAAGCGGTCGCTCCCCCACAAGAGCTCCTGGCTGGTATCGTACCCGCGCTCCCTGCCTCCTACTCTAGCATTGCCTAAACGAGCATAGCGCCTCATTACTACTTAGCGCTATAGCGCGAGTGCCTCTAGACTCATTTACCACCATTTGGCATCGCTTTGACTACATCTACCGCTGCGCGCTCCCTGCCTCCTACCCTAGCATTGCCTAAACGAGCATAGCGCCTCATTACTACTTAGCGCTATAGCGCGAGTGCCTCTAGACTCATTTACCACCATTTGGCATCGCTTTGACTACATCTACCGCTGCGCTGTGCTCGAAGCCCGCATTATTTCTGCCTAATTTGAATTGTGTGTTACTTTACTGTATTGTGTGTTACTGAACTGTTTCTGTGCTGCACGCTGCATTGCCTGATTAGTTTGCTGCCTTTCAGGTGCATTTGGTGACCCTGCCTACCTCAAGCTTACTCGAGGGCCGCCATCTTTGTTGTTGTTGTGGACTCGTAGCACCTCCTCCACTGCCCGCCCCGCCTCCCGGCTGACCCTCCATCCCACGGACTACACATCCCGTTCCTCAGCCTCGCAAGCGCTGTGACCCCTCTGGCGCTTTCAGAAGCGGTCGCTCCCCCACAAGAGCTCCTGGCTGGTATCGTACCCGCGCTCCCCGCCTCCTACTCTAGCATTGCCTAAACGAGCATAGCGCCTCATTACTACTTAGCGCTATAGCGCGAGTGCCTCTAGACTCATTTACCACCATTTGGCATCGCTTTGACTACATCTACCGCTGCGTGCTCCCTGCCTCCTACCCTAGCATTGCCTAAACGAGCATAGCGCCTCATTACTACTTAGCGCTATAGCGCGAGTGCCTCTAGACTCATTTACCACCATTTGGCATCGCTTTGACTACATCTACCGCTGCGCTGTGCTCGAAGCCCGCATTATTTCTGCCTAATTTGAATTGTGTGTTACTGTACTGTATTGTGTTAATGAACTGTTTCTGTGCTGCACGCTGCATTGCCTGATTAGTTTGCTGCCTTTCAGGTGCATTTGGTGACCCTGCCTACCTCGAGCTTACTCGAGGGCCGCCATCTTTGTTGTTGTTGTGGACTCGTAGCACCTCCTCCACTGCCCGCACCGGCTGACCCTCCCTCGCCCCTCCCCTCCCACTATCCATATATGACAGATGCATTTGCGCGCAGCGGTAACGCGCAGCGGTCGCGCCTCAGTCGCGCCGAAGGTGCGCCAAAGGTAAGCCCGTCTATGCCCGTCTACGCCCGTCTACGCCCGTCTACGCCCTTCCGCGCCTGGACCGCGCCCAGCGCCAGACCCCCTGGCCCCCGTACCACCCACCCTACCCGCATTACATACGACGCCACCACCCTCTTAGCCCTAAACCCCGGCCGTCTCCCCAACTGCGTCCAAGCCGCTCCTGGACACACCCATGGTCCCTTCTCTTGCATCTCCTGCAAGTTTGACGGCACCAAGAACAACTCCTCATCCACGAACACAAAACAGATCTCTGACACCAACCACCTACAATGCATCCTGCTCAACACCCGCTCGGTCCACAGGCACGCCATCGACCTTTGGAATCTACTAGACACCATCTCTCCGGACGTCGCCTTCCTAACAGAAACATGGATGAACGCCTCATCAGCTCCAGACATCACCATTGCCATCCCGGAAGGCTACAAGATCATCCGTAAGGACCGCACCAAGCAAACAGGAGGAGGCATCGCTATCGTCCATAAGAATTCCATCTGCATCTCAACCAGCTCAGACGTCAACCTTGCCAGCGCCGAACACCTTCACTTCCAGATCCACACCGACCCCAAGACCACACTCAGAGGCACCCTCCTCTACCGGCCTCCAGGACCCCGTGCACAATTCAGTGACGACATCACTGACTTTATCACCCCACACGCCCTCCCCTCCGAGGATTACATTCTACTGGGAGACCTCAACTTTCACCTGGAAAAGAGCAATGACAGCAACGCCACCACCCTTCTGGACAATCTCGCCAACCACGGACTCAAACAACTTGTCACTACCCCCACCCACATTGCAGGTCACACACTCGACCCTATCTTCACCTCCAGCAAACATGTCTCCTTCAGTCACACCACAGCTCTCCATTGGACGGACCACAGCTGCGTTCACTTTATCTACAAAAAGACCACAACCCACAACCATCCTCAACCTACCCTGCGAAGAAACTGGAACGAAATCACCATCGACCAGATCTCCTCATCGCTTCTTCAAAACCCCCCTGCCCACTCCTCAAACCCCGACCAAGCAGCCATTAACCTCACCCAATGGCTAACCAACAGCGCCGACAACCTAGCACCTTTGAAAAAACGTCAAATCAAACTAGGCAGAAAAAACGCCTCCAGGTTCAACGATGATCTTAAGAAATCTAAGAAACTCTGTCGCTCCCTCGAGAAGGCCTGGAAAAAAGACCCAAACACCAGCACCAGGGACGCCTTCAAAAACACCACCCGCATACATCACCAACTAATCCGGACTGCCAAGAAAGCCGCATTTAAAGACCGACTAGATAACAACGCCCACAACAGCAAGGAATTATTCAACATCGTCAAAGAATTTACCAACCCCTCAGCAACTCCAACGACATCACTCCCTCTCAAGCCCTTTGCGACTCCCTAGCCTCATTCTTCCACAACAAAATCGCAGATATCCACAACAGCTTCGACAACCAACACGGAGACCAACCCACCCAACCTTCTACAGGACCTTCACCCCCTTGAACATCCTTAATGACTGGAACCCAGTCTCCACTGAGGACACCATCCGCCTGATGAACTCCATCCACTCAGGATCCCCCACAGACCCATGCCCTCACCACATCTTCAACAAAGCAGACTCCATCATAGCACCACACCTCCGAGATGTCATCAACTGCTCCCTCAACTCCGCCACCTTCCCGGAAAGCTGGAAACACGCAGAACTCAGCGCCCTTCTGAAAAAACCCACAGCTGACCCCACAGAACTCAAAAACTACCGCCCCATCTCGCTCCTTCCATTCCCAGCCAAAGTCATCAAGAAAGCTGTCAACAACCAGCTCGCCGCCTTCCTCGAAACCAACAAATCCCTCGACTCCTCACAGTACGGCTTCCGAGCCAAACACAGCACTGAGACCGCCCTTATCGCAGCAACAGACGACATTCGAACTCTACTGGACAATGGAGACACAGTCGCCCTCATCCTCCTCGACCTCTCTGCAGCCTTTGACACAGTCTGTCATAGCACTCTATTACAGCGCCTCAGAAACATTGGAATCCAAGGAAAAGCACTGGAATGGATCACCTCGTTCCTCACCGGAAGAACTCAGAGAGTCCGCCTCCCACCATTTAAGTCAGAGGCCACTGAAGTCATCTGCGGCGTGCCACAAGGATCTTCACTCAGCCCCACCCTCTTCAACGTATACATGAGCCCCCTCGCCGCCATCGCACGCCCCGTCGCCAACACAACCTCAACATCATCTCCTACGCTGATGACACTCAACTGATCCTATCACTCACCAAAGACCCTAACACTGCCAAAACCAACCTACATGAAGGAATGAAAGAAGTAGCCGAGTGGATGAAGCACAGCCGTCTGAAACTGAACTCAGACAAAACAGAAGTCCTTATCTTAGGTACCTCCCCCTCCGCCTGGGATGACTCTTGGTGGCCAGAGGCCCTTGGAAAAGCACCCATCCCGACGGACCACGCACGGAACCTGGGCATCATCCTGGACTCCTCACTCTCTATGAACAGACAAGTCAACACCGTTTCATCATCCTGCTTAAACATTCTTCGCATGCTCAACAAAACATTTCGCTGGATCCCCACCGAAACTAGAAAAACGGTCACCCACGCACTGGTCACGAGCCGCCTGGACTACGGAAACACCCTATACGCAGGTACCACCTCAAAACTCCAGAAAAAACTCCAACGCATCCAGAACGCTTCAGCCAGACTCATACTAGACATCCCGCGTAAAGACCACATCTCTGGTCACCTGAAAAACCTCCACTGGCTCCCAGTTAATAAGAGGATTACTTTCCGCCTCCTAACCCACGCACACAAAGCACTTTACGAACTTGGACCCGAATGCCTCAACACACGACTTTCCTTCTACACCCCCTCCCGCCAGCTACGATCCTCCAACCAAGCCCTTGCTACTGTACCTCGCATCAACAAAACCACCATGGGAGGAAGATCCTTCTCATACCTGGCAGCTAAAACCTGAAACTCACTTCCCACTCACCTTCGCCTCACTCAGAACCACCTAGCATTCAGAAAGCAACTTAAAACCTGGATATTCGACAAGTAGTTCACCACCCATCTTCAAGCGCCTTGAGACCCTCTGGGTATGTAGCGCGCTATATAAATCATTTGACTTGACTTGACTTGACGATCAAGAAGGGTGCGCATGATGGAACAACGTCAGAATTATTGGCATTCCGGAGTCGGAGGGGACGCAGGCAATGGACCTGTATGTGGAAGAGCTGGTAAAAACTAGGCTGCAGCCTAAGGGACTTTCAAACTTCTTTTCAGTGGAACACACTCATAGAGTGCCGGGTGGAAGGCCGAAGCCCGGGGCGCCCCCAAGGCCAGTACTGGCGCGTCTCTTTAACTTTAGAGATCGCAACGCGATTCTACAAGCAGCAAGGATCTCCCCCCGATCCGTATATTGAACTCCACCCTCTCCTTGTTTCCGGATTACACTGGAACTGTCTCGAGGAGACGTCGTAGCTTCTTCGAAGTTAAAAAGCTGCTACGGGCACAAGAATTGCCATATTCCATGTTGTTCCCTGCAAAGCTAAGAGTGGTGGCTGAAGGGAAGACCTGGTTCTTTGACTCTCCTGAGACGACACTAGAATGGCTGGAGGGCTGGCGTCCAGAGCACAAACAAGACCGGAGACCGAAACCGCACCGTCGCCGGGAAGGGGAGGACTTCCCAGAAGATAAGGGCTCCGGAGGACAGGAGCCACACAGCGACTTCCATCCTGAAGAAGTATAGGATTCGTCGTATAGCGGACAATCCTTCATTATTGAAGATGAGGCACTACGGACATTAACACTTGAATTGCCTCGGGGTTCTGGACTGGGAGAGGCCTGAGGGACTCCTAAAGGCTGCTGTTTCCTGGGACTCTCCCCCTACTACACAAGTATTGCAGTTCTGGGAGGGAAATTAAAGCACTCTGCAGAGTTGGGGTGGCCGGCAGTTGTAGGTTCGCCTGGCAGGGAGGCAGGGAGGGTGGGTGGGACAGGGGGTGGGACGGTAACTTATGCGCTACACTTCGTTACTTCTGTTATGCATTTGACTGTTTCTTATCGTTTAGTAAGACTTACTTTGGTTATGACAGCACTATGGGATGATACTGCAGATCTACGGGCCACACGCATTTCTAGATTCTTAGCACACCTCACTGTACATGTTGGCTTGCGGGCCAAATACGATACTATATACTTGATACACTTCCTTACAGATGAAGCCTGAAGCCACCATGCAGGGGCCGCGGGCTCGGCAGACAACCCTCACTCTGCTCTCCTGGAATGTTAGGGGCTTAGGGGATAAAGTAAAGAGAGGCCTGGTACTCCAGTACCTGAAACGCTGTGGCCCTGCAGTGGTATTTCTGCAGGAGACGCACCTGGTTGAGTCAGCGGTTTGAGCTATGGACAGATGGGGTTACCAGATGCTGGCCCATGCATACTTTTCCCCAGGCTCCAGGGGCACGGGGATTCCTATTAAGAAAAACTTCCCACTGGTGGTGTAGCAAACACGAATTGACGGATATGGCCGCTTTGCGGCACTGACATGTCAGTGGGAGGGGCGCTTATTCAATTTAGTCTCTGTCTACATACCACCTGGGCTCCAGGCACAATCTCACTCCGCCCTCATGTCATTTCTATTGACATTGCCGGAGCGACACCCCTAATGGGGGGCGACTTCAACGATATACTAGATGGCTCACGGGACAGATTCCCTGTTAGCCCGGAGATGCGGGGTGGGCGGCGTCTTCTTGGCCTGGTAGATGCCCTAGGACTCAAGGATAGCTGGAGGTTCAAGCACCCGAGTGATATGCGTTACACCTACTACTCAGCAGCGCATAAATATCACACGCATATTGATTATTTCCTGGTCTCTGCGGACGCCCTTCAGGGTATAGAGGAGGTCACTCTCCGTCCCAGGGGCATTTCGGATCACTCCCCAATACTGTTCAAATAAATCCTTCATCAGGTCTGCCGAAGGCGCATGTTCCCGATACATGCTGGCTTCCTTCAGATCGCACCCATCCAATCGACCCTCGCACATACCACTACACAATTTTTCCAAGAAAACCTGGGCTCGGTGGCTTCTCCCAGTACGCTCTGTGAGGCATACAAAGTGGTCCTCCGGGGACAAGCACTGGCATCAATCCTGGGTTACAAACGGGAGCGTCATGCAGAGTTGGACAGCCTTGAGGCTGAACTGGACGTTGCCACCGCAGAGCAGGAGGCCCACCCTTCCCCGGGAACCATGCGTACGGCTCGCTTGAAACAAGCAGAAGTCCTGGCTCACCAGAGAGAAATGGCTCAAAGCAAGATACAAGCTACTAGACATAGGGTGTACGAGCTGGGAGTAAAGGCGGGGAAAATGTTGGCCTGGTTGGATAGGAAAGAAAAAGCGCATAAAGTCATTGCACAACTAGCCTTGCCGGCAGGCTCCCCGATCTCCGACCCTGATGGCATAGTTAGTCTCCTGGCTGACCATTATGAGCAGGTCTATGCTCCCCGGGCATCCTACACGATCGCAGAGGCATATGAGTACATCAAGGATCGATCAATACCTAAGCTCTCCCCGGAGGCAGCGCTTCTGTTGGAGGTAGACATCACCACTGACGAGGTACAAACAGCTACCTATGCGCTGGCATCCGGTAAAGCACTGGGGCCAAACGGGCTCCCAGTTGAAATGCATAGGAGACTGATACAAACGACAGCCCCTTTTTACTCAATATGCTATCCAAAAGTCTTGAGGTAGGGGAGCTGCCACGAGATCAGCGACTAGCCACAATTGTCGCAATTCACAAGCCTGGCAGGCCGAAGACAGACTGCACCTCCTACCATCCAATCTCACTTATCAATGCGGAACCTAAGATACTCGCCAAGCTGCTGGCATTGCGACTTACTCCACACCTAGCGACGCTAGTTCGCCCGGATCAATCTGGCTTCATGCCACATCGGAGCACGGCTCTCAACCTTCGCCAGCTTCATGTCGTTCTGGCTTGTGCCCCCTATCTTACAGACCCCGCTGTTATCCTTTCGCTTGACGCCACTATGGCGTTCGACACAGTCGAATGGCCATACTTGTTCGCGGTGCTCCAACATATGGGATTTGATCCCAAATTTTGCACCTGGGTTTGTCTGCTTTATACTAGACCACTGGCGCATGTTGTTGCGAATGGCCACATCTTGCGAGACTTTCCACTTGGCCGAGGCACAAGACAGGGATGTCCTCTGTCTCTGTTGCTCTTCGCATTGATCCTGGAACCACTTGCGATTTGGATCAGATGGGAACCTTCCATCAAGGGGCTCCGGTGTACTGACGCATGGGAGGATCGTATATCTCTATACGCGGACGATATCCTCCTATACCTCACCTCCACCAAAAAAATCTATTCTCTAATTGCTGAATGTGTGCGAGAAGTTCGGTAGATTGTCAGGTTACACGATTAACTAGACTAAGTCAATCCTTTTTGTCCTTGCTGGTCCGCCACCTGTTCTGCCATTGAGCTGCCCCTTGAGGGCTACAACAGCGGCCTTTAAGTACCTGGGTATCCTTATAACGCCTGACCCTGACGAGTTCTATAATCTAAATCTCAGCCCCCTTCTAGAACGGTTTAAGCGCGACGTGAAAGTGTGGCAGACTCTACCTCTCACGCTTTTAGGCAAGACGGCACTGTATAAAATGATGTCGCTCCCCCGTTTCCTTTATGTGCTTGAAAATACCCCGTCATTGATCCCTTTACGATATTTTAAAGCTGTTGCTGCAACAGTTTCCCATCTATTAAGGGGAGGAAAGCCGCCCGAATCACGCCAGATAAACTAACTAGAAGTTGGTACGATGGGGGGATAGCACTTCCAAATGTAGAACTATATTACTGGGCAGCCCATCTCAAACAGATTAATATCTGGTTGCACGCCTCATAAACTGACCCTGCATACCTTACAGATAGACACTCTTTGAAAGGTAAGGGTCTGTTGGGTAATCTCTATAGCCCTTGTCCGCCTCCAGACTTGATAGGTCCGACACGTCACTCAGTACGGTTATGGTACCGGGCCAACAGGTGTCTCAAATGCTTAAGAACTATCATCCAAATGACACCGCTTTGGGACTCAAGCAAGTTGGGCTTTCTCTGAAATAGTAAGGGATTCCAGGCCTGGGACAACATTGGTATCTCGGTAGTAGGTGACTTATGGAAAAAGGGTAAGGTGGTTGATTTTGCACACCTAGAAACACAATATGAGATGTCACAGACGGAGAAGTTCAGAAACTTGCAAATTAAACACGCGCTACAATCGGTTATACCGATGGGCACTGTCCTAGAGGAGTCATCTCCTCTTGAAGATAGGCTTCTGGAGGTCAAGGCCACTTCCCTCACTTATAGGAAGCTCATAAATAACCTCCCGGATGCTACAGCTACACTGAAACAAAACTGGACTGAGGAGGTGGGCCCCTTTGAAGACTCTGAATGCTAGGAGGCCCTCGCCCCGCGAAACCGCAATCCCCTCAAGATTACAACTGGTCCAACTCAAAATACTTCACCGCACGTACTACACCAGACCACTCCTACACAAGGTAGGAAGGGCCGTGCACAAATTCTGCCTGCGAGGCTGCGGGAAGGAGGGGACATTCTTCCACACCATCTGGGATTGCAGGTTCAAAGCGACATATTGGACAGCAGTGATGCGCACGATCTCCCAAACAATCGGCATCTCCCTGCTGCCGCAGCCTTGTCGCTGCTTGCTGAATGTATGGGAACCTAACGATCTGAATCACCGACAGCAGGACTGGGTAATGTTAGGTATGTTGATGGCAAAGCGCAACATTGCCAGGCTGTGGGGCTCGACAGTCCCACTGACTCTTTGTAATTGGTGTAAGGACATGGATGAAGCGATGGTGGCAGAAAGGTCTGTGTACATCCACCGTGGCTGCCCAAGCAAATGGGGTAGGATATGGGGTGCATGGAACTCGATCAGGGGTAACATCTGTGAACCACCAAGCACCGCTGGGGTAGACATTGACCCAGACTAGCAATGTTGAATTTGGATGTGCAATGGAAGCGACGATACGATTTTCGATACAATGTACAGTATTTTTGATTTGAATGTAAATATGGCAGCGAGAGGCCTGCTGCAGTATTTATGTATTTGCTGTAATATTCCTATGCATATCTGTCCCATGTGCTTTGTTCTAATAATAAAAAAAAAATATATATATATATATATTTTTTTTTGGGACCCCCTAAGCAGGTCTAGAGGGTCAAAATATTTCTTATCTGCCCCCTTTATACATTTTGAACACTTGTTCCACTAATTTGGAAATCCTCGCCTCTACCGGGCACAAAATGGCTGCCAACACTTCCTGGCTTCGAATGTTGACAACCACTTGACAGCCAATTACCATTCAGCACGTGATTGGGACGGTGCGCTTAGAGTGCGCGCACGATGCGGGGATCCACTTAGGCCATAGATATATGTATTTTTAATTGTCATTTTCTCAGGAACTACTGAACGCATTTACACCATTTAAGCAAAAGGCACAAGCCTGAACTAAGGACTACCTCTTTGCCAAATTTGGTGTAATTCCGTTCAGCAGTTCGGGCTGTAGCAGCAATGAACGTTTCCTATGGAAAATTGTATGGGGAAAACACATTTTGGGACCCCCCTTTTTCCTCTGCCCCCGCTTCACTAATCACCCAGAGACATTTAGGATAGGAGCGGACCGGTGCACCCCACCAATTTTGAAAATTTCGCAAAGATTCGTCAACCGGCGCCAAAGTTATTCCAAATAGAATGTTGCAGATTTCCATTGGAAAATAGGTCCTAACTATAACTACCTACTGGCGACCACCAGTAGGTAATATAGATATTAATACATTGATTCATTTTTTTAAAAAAGTTTCACAAAATGAATTGATTACTTCACTTCCTCTGTAAAAACAAACAATGCACTCAGTGTTTCATTCAATGCGGCCATCTTGGAGTGTATAAATACAACCTTTTTCAACCAAGTAATATTTGCCCTGAATGGGCAAATAATAAAACAAAAGTAGTCATAATTGATCAGTTCAATTTCACACATTAATTAAATATCATTTCTATTGGCAATTAAAAATTTCCAAAGAACCAAAATTAAGCCCTGGATGGGCATATTTGCAGACATGATTAATAAGTTATAGCCTCATCTTATAATCAGATGATGATCCTGTTTCAAGCAACATTAAATTCAGAAGGAATAAATCATATGTGTCTCCTACTATTTCTTACAAAATAAACCTAGGTTTTGCAATGTGTAATGCAGCAACAATTTATATACATACATAAATACAGAATACCCCTGCATTAATTACACCACTCACTATGAATTCTTCTCTTGAGGATTGACGTTAATGTACTTCATTCACAACACAGGACCTGTTCACATGGTGATTTTACTACTCACATGTGCATAGGGGGTAAAGGTATGCCCATGTGGGGCTATATCCCGGAACACTAAAATAGACATATATTGGTGCAGGGTGGAGTGATTGACCCACGCCCTGAAGAAATTGCAGTGAGTTCTTTCCCCCTGGCAATGAAACATGTCGGCTTTTAATGAGCAGACACACAGCACTGAATAAAATTCAACAGCCAGTGTGATCTAGCTCGGTTTTATTAGGGACGGGCGGAGCCATAGTCTGGACCCCGCAGTCCCTATCTCTGGGTTGACTCTGCCGCACACCATAACTAACAGTTTGGTGCATAGGCAGTATTTGATACTACACCCGAGCACCGTGTCTTTTCTTTCACACACTTTAACACCGTTTTGTTCGGGTTATTGGTTGCTAATGATGAGAACCTGAGGAAGCAGGCGAGTACCTTCCTGCTCACTCCCATGGGGTTACTTCGGTGAGGCACCACCAGCCCCCTCTCACATTTTTTCTTTACTCTTACGGTAGATTTGAGCATTTGTAGCGTGATCGTATCACATGAGGGGATGTTGGTTAAAACTAACGCACCAGATAAAATTTTAAATATTTTTAAAAAAAATGGTGATCCACATCCTATTAGCGCAGATGGCATATGACTAATCCGCTTGCCCAACAGATTGTTGGGGATACCCTGACTGATTGGTTAGGATTTGAGTAGTAAAATCACCACATGAGCTCCTTTTTGTATATGGTTAATGTACTTCACCCAAAAAACGAAGTCTAAATTCTCCAGTGGCTAATAATATCTATTGTAATTGCGATCAGCTCAATAGGTATAAGCACAAAAGAATAACATTAGCTCAAGAAACAATAGTAATGAGGGTCCAGGTCTCCTTCCTTTTATAATACTGTCCATAATGATCAGTCTCATGAAAAAAAAAATTAAAAAAAAGGTTTTCCCACTTTTTATGTCAAACAGAACATAGGTTTTGAACTAAGAATTAAGGCTTTTAAAACAATATCTAGTTTTTGTTTCTTATAAATAAAAGTGCACTAACCTTGTGACTTGCTCTCTTTTCTTTCCAGCCTCTAAACACCCATCTAACGTTGTTCTTCTGTTTTTTCTTACCTTTTCAGGGTTAAACAACAGCTAGAGTGGGTGAAGGAAATCATCAGTAATGTAGATCAGGTAAGTGGCCTTCGGCAAGAACAGGATTGCTCTTCAAGAGGGAGGTTTTCGGAGGTTAGGCGAGAGATTGCTGGCTGCAGGACCGCAGAGGAAAGTTCCTGAAGAGGTCGATCTTCGAGAAGCCTACTAGGTGGGGCGGTAGACAAACATGAGAGCGAGTTCGCAGGGAGGCTAGCAGAACTTATCCTTCTGCTGGGGTGAAGGAAAGCCAAGCATTGCCTTGACTCAGCAGCACCTTTTAAGGTTGTCAGTTTACGTGCCTGGGATGGTGAGAATAGATGCACGTGCTTGCGCTAAATGCAAATAGATGCACATGCTTGAAAACATGACACACCAGAATCACATGTTTTGGGATATGTTCCATATAATTGAAAGCAGTTGTCACAAGGTCTTAACAGTCTTAATTACCATAGTGGTTTCAGCGCTTGAGTACAATTAGAAGAAACTCACGTTGTCAAGCACTTGCTACATGCAAATAAGGGAAGTACCAGATAGAAAACAAGAAAGGTTACAAAATAAAGTCAAATAATAAAGCTAACAGGAGTTTCCAAACAGCCCACAGAGTTACAAACATTTAATGGGATGATAAGAACACATAATGATGAACATAAGTGTTCCCTTAACACTGGCGCCCAAGGTCACAAGAGGGTGGACATGATTGATGCCATCACCTGCTGCAGCACAAATGAAACATGGATTAATACAGACGCCTTCGGTCATGACAATATCTATCCTAATGGTGGTCGCCAGTAGGTAGTTATAGTTAGGACCTAGTTTCCATAGGAAAAGTGTTTTTTGTTTTGCCAATACCGTTGGTGCCATTTGACCAAACTTCATGAAATTGTCAGAATTAGTATTATGCTGTGCAAATGTTTTGGAGTGATCCCTGAAGAAGAGGCTGAGAAAAAGGGCAGGTCCCAAAACGCGTTTTAGCAATGCAATTTCAATTTGGGATTTTCAACACAGCTACAGTCCAAACCACTGGACGGAATTACATCAAATTTGTCTAGGGACCAGATCCTCTGTAGATCCACCACCCGCGGTGACTCCACAGGTCCACCCTCCAAAGCTGGGTCCTGATTGGGAGGCCGCACCTTCATAGAAAAGTTGTGGTTGCCATTTTATATCTCGGGAAACAGTCCCCTGAAGATTTCTGTACAAAGTTAATAAAGGGGTCAGGGTAGAGGTACCCTGAGCCCATGGGTGCGTTAGAGGGGTCCCAGAGGGACCCATAAAGGGCAAAAATTGCCTTATAAAGTTTTTTTCTCTGCATGTTGTAATCAACAGATTCCCGTGGTGCTCAGTATGAATCAGTGTGGTTCCCATGCGGACCCATGAATCCTGCCCCAGCTCATCAGAGGCCTGCCCCCTTTTTCAACCACTCTGCAAACGTGCCTCCTGGCACGTTGTTCATTGGGGGATGATGTCCTCTTGGATGCTGTGGGTTGTTGGGGGCTAAGAACTCCTCCTTTTACAACCAGTAAGTCCTACACTGCGGGATTGCTGAGAGCTTCTCAGAGACCCAATCCCTTTATCCACCACTCCGCACATGCACATCCTGGTACACTACTCCTTGAGGTATGAAATCCCCTTAGATGCTGAGTGTCTTTGAGGGCAAAGAACACGTCCTGTTACCATCACCTGTAAGTCCCACACAGTGGGATTGCTGGGATTTCGTCGGAGGCCCTGCCCCTTTCTTACCCACTGCAAAGGAATCTCCTTATGCACTACTCATTGGGGGATGAAATTCCTTTGGATGCTGAGGGTCCCTAGGGGCCAAGAACCCATCCTTATGCCACCACTAAGTCTCACATCTTGGGATTGCTGAGAGCTCGTCAAAGCAAACACTCCTCGTGAAGCATTACTCGTTGGGAAATGAAGTCCCCTTGGAAGCTGGGTGTCCTTGGGAGCCAAAAACCACTCCAGTTACCACCGGTATGTCCCAACCTTAGAAATTGCTGAGAGCTTGTCAGAGGCCATGTCTACTTTGTCCACCACTCTGCAAACGCGCCTCCTGGCGCATTACTCGTTGGGGGATGAAGTCCTCTTGGATCCTCAAGGCCCTTAGGGTCCAAGAACCCATCTTGGTATCACCAGTTAGTCCCATACAGCGGGATGCTGAGAGATTGTCGGAAGCCCTGCCCACTTTCCCAATCACTCAGCAAACATGCCTTCTGGTGCACTACTTGTTGGAGGATAAAGTCCTCTTGCATTCTGAGGACCATTGGGGTCCAAGAACCCCTCCTGTTACCACCAGTAAGTCTCACACAGCAGGATTTCTGAGAGGCTTGTTGGAGACCTTGCACCACCCACTGTACAGACCCATACAGTCACTCACACATCCGCTCACAGACCCACAGTCACTCACACGACCTCAGTCACTCACACGCCCTCACACACATCCACACAGCTACTCACACACCCACTCAAACACCCACATAACCACTCACACACCCAGTCACAGACCCATACAGCCACTTACACAACCACTCACCGACAAATATAGCCACTCACACACTCAATCTGAAAGGTTACAAGATACAATTAGGAAATAAAATTTCAAAAAGCTTAGAAATTCTCCCCAAAAATACAAAGGTTACAGGGACAGGATAGTTAGGAAATAGAACCTTAGCAATTCACTGAAAAACCAAATGTTACAGGGATGTTATAGTTAGACTCAGATTTCACTCGTACAAAACCATTGAAATTCAGCAGTGATAGTTAGCTCAGCTAAGTATAACTTATGCCCCCGTAGTGGACTGCTTATGGCCTCCCATACTGCATCACTCATGACAAGGTCAGTAGCAGGTTACACCAACCCAGGCAGCAGGCACTCGCAGTGGCAAGCACAGATGGAGTGCTCTCTTGGCAGACTCCCATTTTAGTTCAGACCCAAATTCGGCCTTTCACTGGCGAGGCTGGATGTAAAGTCGATATGGCAAATGATTTGCCAATTGACTACGTCCATATCTTTTTCCATGTTGACTTCCATGATGAAAGGGAGCACGGAGACATTCTTGGGCCTCATTCTACAGCACACAAGTGGACTCCCACTTTTTTGGGGGAGTTGAAGATATTTTTGGGCCTTACGCTCAAAATTGGGGTAGTGCATAAACCAACCTTGCTGTCCTACTGGTCTACTTACACAGTTTGGGTAACCCCCATGCTCGCACCATATATGAGCAGAGATCGTTTTTGCTATTGCTGCGCATGCTGCATTTCAATGACAATCCTGCTGCATTGCCCAAGGACCATCCAGACCATGACAGGTTGTTCAAAATTCAGCCTGTCGTGGAACACTTGTGTACCAGGTTTCCAGAGGTTTATACTCCTGGAAAGAATTTAGCCATCAATGAGTCCATTCTCCTGCATAAAGGGTGGCTGCTGTTCACGCAGTACATTGTGAGCAAAAGAGTTTGCTATGGAATCAACCTGTACATGCTGTGTGAGAGCTCGGCTGACTATGTCTACAGCTTGAGAGTGTATAGAGGGAAGGACTCCACTCTAAACTCTGTAGGTTGCCCTCCCACACTAGGGGTCACAGGAAAAATTGTATGGCAGGTTGTCCAGCCACTACTTCACAAAGGTTATAACCTTTATGTGGACAACTTCTATACAGGAGCAGAGCTGTTCTGTGGGCTTTACAAAGCTGGCACTGTGGCCTTCGGTACAATTTGTTGTTGCTGCAAAGGATTGCAACAGGAGCTTGTTTGCAGGCAGTTCCAGAAATGCCGGAGTACTGCATTGTGTTCCAATCAATTGCTCGCAGTCAAGCTCTCAGATAGGTGTGATCTGTATGTGCTTACTACAATTTGTGGAGAGCACTTCCCCCGTCATGGTTTGGGGTCAGATGACCATAGTCCACAAGCCCACCTGAATAGTTGATTGCAACAAGCACATGGGTGGGGTGGACAAGAATGACCAGGTTCATAAGCCACACAATGCAAGTCATTAAACTTGCACTTAGTGTAAGAAACTGTTTACCCACCTGATCCAGATGAGAAAATACAATGTGTATATTGTTTATCTTCAGAAAACCACAGAAAAACTCCTATCTTTCCTTGACTTTCAGTTGTCTTTCATTGAAAATCCCACTGCTACAGAAGCAGCAGCCTCCTCTTCATATATTCTGGAGGACGTGGCAAGGCTGCAGGAGCAACACTTTGCTGATAAAATTCCAGCAACACCCTAAAAGGAGCGACCATATTGTCATTGTAAAGTATGATCAAAGCAGAGAAAGAGGCAGGAGAGTCCTGCGTGCTGGCCCCATTGCCCATCTCAGACAGCCTTGTGTTTTCCTATTTGCATTATGTTGCATCATACTAAAGCAAAGTACTGGGAAATTGACGGAGGTGGAGCTGCTGTTAGGTAAACCTTTCAATTGCTGTGAATAGATACCTACTGTCTATGGACCACTATTTTACTAGGCAAGCAGCAGCAGAATTTTTGTTCCTCTACTTCATGGAATTTTCGACACCTTTATCTGCTCGCAGAATGTGGTAAGTATTCTATTTGCCAATTGACAAGTGCACTGTAGTCCCCACACTGCATATACTGGTGAACAGAACATATGCCACGTTGTCACAGAGTACCCTGTTTGGCAAAAAGTTAAAGCCTTGACTGGAGTTTGAAGTGCTTGATAGGGAACTTATGTATACTACACAAGGACCACCCTCATTGCCATCGAGAGCCAGAGTAAGCATAATAAGTCAAACAAATGTCCAATGGGACGTATTCACCAACATTTATAATTGCTTTGAAAGTGTGCAAACTCAATTAGTAACTTTATCATAACCATGTTATTGAAAAGGGGTAGAGAACACAATATCTTGTATGATGATTGTTTTCATGTCTTTAGTATAAGATGGGAAAACAATCATCGTACAAGATAGTGTGTCCTGTACCTTTTTTCAATAACATTAAGTAAATGTGATTTTTTTAGCTAAACTTAAGGTTTGCAAGGGATTCCGAGTAGGAAAGTGTTGGGGTATCCATGCAAGCCACAGCTCCCTTGACTCCCATGAGTGTCTAGTTTTCAGAAATGTCTGGGTTTGGTAGACTTCCCTAGATGGCCACAGGGCCCGGGACCAAAAACGTAGGTGACCCCCTTGCAAAACCAGGTTGTGATGTGATAGATCATTTTGTTGTCTCCACACTACGTTTTAGACCCTTCCCTGTTGCAGGTATTTGGCCCACCCATGCAAATGAGGTAGCATTTTTATTGTTTGACCTGTGGGAATGTTGGGTGGTTGGAGATTTGCATCGGACTGGTGATCTCACAACTTTCCCACACAGAAATGTGATAAACAATGTGATTTTTAAAGCTAAATTTGAGGTTTGCAAGGGATTCTGGGTAAGAGAACCTGGTGAGAACCATAAGATACCCAATGCTGGATTTACCTGTGTTAGGGTCCGAAATCCACTTCTAGGCACATTTCAATGAAAGGGCAATTTTTCACAGAAAAAATATGATGTGTCCATGTTGCGTTATGGGCCGTCTCTTGTCACAGGCACTAGGCCTACCCACACAAGTGAGGTACTATTTTTATCGGGGAACTTGGGAAAATGTTGGGTGGTTGGACATTTGTGGCTACCTACAGATTCCAGAACTCACCTTCACAGAAAAGTGAGGAAAATGTTTTTTACATTTGTTTTTACAGAGTTTGAAGTTTGCAAGGGATTCAGGGTAACATAACTTGGTGAGAGCCACACAAGTCCACCTATCCTGGATTCCCCTGTGTATCTAGTTTTAAAAAATGTACAGGTCTGTTAGATTTCCCTAGTTGCCGGCTGAGCTAGGGTCCAAAATTCACAGATAGGCACTGCAAAAATGTGATATGTACGCGTTGCATCTTGGGCTGTTTCCAGTCGCAGGCACTAGGCCTACCCACACAAGTGAAGTGCCATTTTTATCGGGAGACATGGAGAAATGTAAGGAAAATGTGCTTTTTTTTACAAAGTTTTAGATTTGCAAGGGATTCTGGGTAATAGAACCAGGTGAGAGCCACACAAGTCACCCCACCCTGGATTCCCCTGGGTACCCCAAATCCACAGCTAGGCACATTACTAAAAAGGGTCCGTTTTCACTTGGAAAAAAATGTGATGTATCCACGTAGCGGGTGGGGCACTAGGCCTCCCCACACAAGTGAGGCACCATTTTTCTCAAGAGGCTTAGGGGAACACAAAGTAGTAGAACAAGTAATAATAGTAATTGACATTCTATGCATTTCTACCTTCCAAATGTAAGACAGTGTGCAAAAAAGAAGTCATTTTGAAAAATGCCCTCTAATTCACATGCTAGTATGGGTACCCACAAATTCGGAGATGTGCAAATAACGAATGTGGAATCTTTGTCCTGGCAGAGCTGGCTGAGGATTCTAGATTCCAGTTCAGTTGGAGACTGGCCTCTAGGATGCTTGCCTGTGATGTGAGGTGCTGTTTTCTCCTGAGGAAATAAACACTTAAAACCAGCTGTAGTGTCTTTCATGTGTGTTTCAACACCACATGGATTGGTGACAAGGAAGAACTGATCTCTTTCCTGATAACAGCACCTCCATTGACCTGATGCTACAGTGGAGGTAACATCTTGCCTATGACTGAGGGGACTTACCTTCTCATCTACTGTCATTACAAGACAGTTATTAGCTGTCAGTTGCTGTTTGGGGTTGTGCAACGGCTTTTCTTTGTCACAATTTTGCCATGGTATCGTCTGAGACATTATACCTTGCACACGACTTCAGAGCAGTAGCGCACCCGACAAGTTTCATGTTCAAAGAGCGCATGCCACATTCCCTAGTATTAGCACAGATGAAGTGTTGTCTGTACAAGAGTCAGGCTCGCAGTGAGGAAATTCCTCTGCAGCACTTCTATCTCCGGTTTCTTACCATTTTGGAGTGTAATCAGGTTTGGCTGCTCCGACCCTGCATTTAATTTTTGTCGCTCGGACAATCGGCAAAGGATTCCAGTCAAACACGCTTTGTTGCTGCACATTGCTTAGTGGCCAGAAAGTTATACCTGCTTTGCTATTGGTTAATATTTCAAGCACTCTCATTGGTTGGACCAGTTACAGCTACAATTAGCCATTAAATTGCTTACAGATTGTATCTAAATTGCTTTAAATTAACACAATATGCTGACTGCGACTCTATCAGTTTCTTTTCTTCCAGAACCAGGAATACAGAAATTAAAAAGGAAACAACGGTTTAAAACATGTGAAAGTTATCTAACTGCAATGGATGCCAATAAATTCAACCCCATTCATAAACAAGCCATTCTTTATAATTGCTTGGTTGAAGAGGGACAAATGATTTTTGATCACCTGCCAATAAGTTCTTCACTAGGAGAAGGAAAGAAGGATGTGATTTGGAAGCGGTAAATAGACTTCAAAATTATTTTAAAGATGACACACGCATTATTGTGGAACGTCACAGGATTTTCACAAGCCATCAACTAGAGCATGAATTTATTGACAGATTTCTAGCGGAATTTAGGATTTTGTGTCCACATGCATCAAACTTATTTTTTGCGATTCTTAATTTGCGAAATTTACCGAATTGCAAATTACGAATCGCAAAATGGTATGCATCAATTTTTTCACTATTTTTTTGCGATTCGGTAAAAATCGCAATTTTTATCGAATCGCAAGAAAAATGCGAATTTTGACTTGCGAATTCACAATTTGCGATATCGCAATTTGCGAATTCGCAATTTGATGCATACCAATGAGGACACACCCAGGACGCCAGTACACTGATTACACACAGCTGAAGCCCAGTTAAAACTGCAGGAGTGGCTTTTGGCAGTTGAAGCTCTGCTTGCAGCTACAGGAGGAGTGTGTTTGGTGTGCTCTTGAAGGAGTAATGGCTACTGAAAGTGCTGTGGAAGACCTGCATGCCAGAAAACGAAAATTAAAGTTTAGTGACCAGGAACTTGAGAGTTTAATAGAAGAGGTCACTCTGAGGCATGATCAGCTTTTTGGCAAAGATTCCCTTAAGGTCCCTGAAGGAGTGAAGAGAAGACTGTGGCTGGCTATTCAATCCAAAGTGAATGCTCTGGGGGTTGCCCACAGAGACATTACAAATCTACAAAAACGCTGGTATGATTTACGCAGCCGTGCTAAGGAAAAAATTGCGTGCAGGATAAAGAGAACTGTTGGAGGACCCCCACAGGATAAACCAAATACCCCACTGGAGGGCATGGTTGAGGGGACCCTGGTCACTGAAGCAGTGATTGGAGTGATTGACATAGACACCTCTGAACATGCTGGTACTTCGCAAGGTAAGTGTGTAATTGTCTTATTTTGCTGTGCAAATGTGTTTCAGATACTTGCCTTTTGATTCAACCTCAAATGATATAAGTAATCCCCAGCATCTAACCTCAAGCACGTACAAAAAGGTTAAAGTAATAGTAATGAGTTAGCATTGAAGCAATGCATCATGGGAGATGTAGTTTTTACCAAAATTTAAAAAAATGACTTCATGATGAAAATGATCTCCAAAGGCAAAATAAGTTATCACATATGTGAGTACATTTATTGTTTTAGCAAAGTAGATGTTTATTTAGAATCACAAATGCATTCTTGCACAATTAATTAAAAATCACAGACATTTTAAAAGTAAACTCTACATACATTTTTCTTTTGTAGATTTTCAAAAAGAGGGTGAAACTATTGATTTGGACAACACAGTTAATACTGACATAGAGAACACACAAGTCCAAAATGAAAAGATATCCTCACCAACAGTTGGAAAGAAAAAAACTAGTAAAAGGGTTCAGCAACTGCAAGACTCAGACACTGATGAAGAGCCCAATGCACATGCACATTTGCAACAAGCAGTTCAAATGAATGTCATTCCAAAGAGAAAATAAGTCAACGTAGTAGACTGCAACAATTTTACAGAAGAAGGGCACGTCCTGCAAACCAGAGGTCATCCTCACAAGATGAGTGCCAGGCAAGTGTAGTAGAGAAGATGCTCCTCAAAGTCCAAAGGCTGCAAGGCAAAGATATCAGGGTCATGAAGGGCAAACTGAACCAAATTAGTATCAACATCAGTACCAGGAGTAACAGTCTTGTGAGAATGACAAATGTGATGGAAAGTGCACATATGGCGTCAAGCAATAAACTGGAGCGCATGGCAACAGCCATGGAATGTATGTGTGAAGCAATACAAGCACAGAACATTGCCAATTTCAATAAGCACTTGCGATTAATGTCAAGCATCCACACTCATACCAGAGCTATACATCGCTTGTGCAATAGCAATGCTAAAATGATAACAACTACACTGTGCATGCAAAAGGAATTAAGTAAATGTTGCAAAAAGCTGTCTGAAGGAATGGTTGCAAACACAACTACCAAGGATGTCATGCAGGAAGACATGAGTGTGCTTCCATCAATACATGGGGACAATGAAAATGAAGGTGCTAAACCCACTTGTGAATCAAAATCAGATACAGTTGTTGGACGCCGCTGCTCAAGACATGTCGCACTGCAAAGCAACACATCTTCAGCTCTGAGAAATACAAAAAGCAAAGCTTTAGGTGTGAGAGGGAGGAAATGAATAAAACAGCCTCTTAAAGGATTGACATCATGACAATACTGGCCAGACACTGCTGAAAGTCAAAAGCTACATGTTGATTTCATTTCCACTTTTTTTGCTTTAATGTGACCTTTGTTTAGCATTACTCCTTTTTTGATTACAAATAAATGTCAATCAGATTTACTGAATATGAACTGGCTTCTTACCTCTTTTAAAAATAATGCTCTATGATTTCTGCTCGCCTTCGCCTTCCTTCAGCTGCATCTGGTCCATGAATTCTTGCATGTGGTTGTTGTGGCTGGTTGTCATTGTTTGGTAGCATGTCATCTACATCCAGTTCCAAGCCTCTCCGTGTGGCAATGTTGTGAAGGATGGCACATGCCGCTACTATTTTGCAGCACACAACAGGGCAATATTGCAGTGCTCCACCAGTTTTGTGCAGTATCCGGAACCTAGACTTCATGACCCCAAAGGTCCTCTCTACAACATTTCTGGTGGATATATGGGCATGGTTGTAGTTTTGCTCTTTACGGGTTGATGGATTAAGGAATGGTGTAAGTATATATGATCTCACAGCATATGCACTGTCTCCTATGGGGGTGTAAAAAGGTACAATTGAAGTTAACATATCATGCAACAGCATGTGATTGAAATGTAGTTTGGGAAACAGAACATTATTTACCAAGCAAATATCCATCTCCAAATTCACCTGACAACAGTCGCCCATGGATGGCACCATGTTTGAAAATGTAGGAGTCATGGGCACTCCCAGGGTAACTTGCAACTAAGTCTGTGATTAGTGTTTTGGAATTACAAATTACTTGGATGTTTAAAGAGAGATAATTTTTTCTGTTGCGAAAAATATACTCATTTACAGATGGGGGACAGATGGGAACATGGGTTCCATCTATGCAACCTATAACATGAGGAAAATTAGCCATGTTATAGAAGTCCAACTTTGTTTCCAACAACTCTTGAGATTTTTTGGAAAATGAATGTGATGCTGTATCCTTAGCAGCATTGCATTAAGGAAATCATGAAAAAATCTAGAAAGTGCACTCTGTGACAACCCCCCAGCAATTGCTATAACTCCCTGGAAGGAACCTGAGGCTAGAAGGTGTAGACAACATAAAACCTGCACATGGGTGGGTATGGCTAGGGTCCTACGAGTTTCTCTACGCAAAATAGGGTCTAATTCAGCAATGAGATCTATTATGGAGTCAGCATTCAGCCTATACTTGTCATATATTTCAGCCTGTTTCTGACCAAACAAAGTAATGCACAATCTAAATATCCTTTCACTGAGCATCCTCCTTCTCCTTCCTGCTGCTCTCAACCTCCAGCGACGTGCCAGGACAATGACTGCCATCCTCAAAGAGGTCTAGCTCAACTGTGGAACCCCTTAAGTACCATACAAATTGGTTTCACATGTTTCCCAAATAAAAAAAAAAATACCACCTGCTCTCAGTACTTCTAAATTTAGGAATTCTTAAATGCAATTCCTTAAAAAATCGCAATTTGCGAATTTTGATGCATACACTTTTTTGAGATTTTTTTGCGATTCCTTAAAATTGCGATTTTTTAAGAAATCACAAACACAATTGCGATGTCGCAAAATGCGAAAAATGCATTTCTTCATGAAGCATCTCAGAAACAGAAATTGCATTCGCAAACGGCTGATTTGTGCGAATCGCACCGTTTGCGAGTGCAATTCTGCTTGATGCATGTGGGCATTAGACTCCACCTGTGATTTTGAAGGTAATTTAGACATTTATTTATGTGACCAGTTGGTAGTCAACTGCTTCGACTGGAGAGTTCATGAAAAGTTACTATGCCTCAGAAATCCTTGTCTTTTTTAAACTCTTGAAATTGCCAGGGAGATCGAAATGTTTGTCATGGCGCCAAAAAAGTTGAGAAAATGTACACATGGTACTGAGGTAGAAACAGTGAATGTTGCATCATTCAAAAACAAATCTGAAGTAACGTCATTTCTTGCTTAAAATCAAATTGATAAAGGTGCTGCTAGTATCAATAATCTGTATTTTATATGTGGATCTGAGTCACATCTAGCCAATGCCAAACTTTTCCGGCATTGGAGGAGAGCTGCATGAAATGTAAAAAGGTTGGTCTTTTCGCAAGGGTATGCAAGGCTTCTCAAAAGGTAGTACTGATAAATGCACATATTTCAACTTCAGGAGTGCAAGATGACAATGACATAAGTGATCCAAGTAAGATAGTTTCATCCAATAAGAGGATTTCATCTCACAAAGTTGGTAGAAGAGGTGATCTGATATGCACCATAGATGCTGCTGGTGATGTTCATGTGGAGGTTGCAGTAGATTCAGGATCTCCAGCGACATTATAATGGATGAATAGTGCTATAAGTAATGAAGTCATACTGATTTATACCCTCCTGATATTCACACTGTAGTGTTTGGAGGTTTTTCAACAGATGTGTTGGGTTATTTTCATGCGGAAGGTAAATACAAAGACAGAGAGATTTTCACCAAGGTTTACGTAGCCAAGATGTGTTACAACATTTTGGAGTGGGGAGTTCAGAGGAAACCATGGATGGTTCTCAGGCCAGGTATAGCATCCCCCATTTCATTAGTTGATGCGAGTGATTCTCATGTGAAGCCTTGTGAATATCTTGGTGACACTCTGAAATCACATTTGACCCCTAAAGGTCATGACCCCCAAAATAACAGCACACCCCTCCTTTACCAAATAGAACATCACAATATAGTGGGGTATCACTTCAATAACAGGTTTATTGGCTTGCTATAATCATTAGCCATGTTGAAATGTAGTCATTAATACCAGAATAGCGTTGCAATCACTGTCATAAATCACAATCAGTCATATAATGTAAATACATTTCAAATCAACATAACATGTCTGTAAGCCTTTTTATACACCTTCAGGCCATATCAAATGCAACTACAGAACCAACCCCTAGCTGATTCTTCATCGCTCGCAATGGGTCAAAGGTCACACTACTTAGGTGGCCATTACTTGGGCTCCAATGGGACAAGTTCAACCATATTGGGCTCATGTCTCTCCTGGTGGTGAGCTTTAGCCGCTAGGAGCATTTCAGTAGACTTTCTGGTCTAAAAAGGGTGCACTTTGCAAGGAGCTGATTCCACTGGTTCCCTGCCCCATGTTTTCTCCTGTGCTATGTCTCTGGTGCTCCTCCCCTCCTACTGGGGCACAGGAGTCCAGTTCTTCCTCTAAATGCTCCTTAGGGCATATAAGAGAACCAGCCTCACAGGTCCTGGAGAGACTCACTGGTTCTGGGGTCAACTGTAGGCAGAGTCCTTAGTTCATTAGAATATCAGGGGCGTGTCCTTCTGGCTATCTATGGTGTTGCCGCTGTCACAGTCCAGGTCCACAGTCCAACTTTCTTTCTCTCTTTTGTGTAAAAAATGGGGGTAGAAAGTTCTAAAAGCAGGGCACCTCTTGACAATACTATATCACTTCTACACTCTTATCATAACCTTTCTGCACAGCATGCTGGGACAATTCATGATGGCCCAATCAGATGTTCTTTGTCAACATTTCCTCAGGGGGCCTCAGGGTGGACTTAACTGAAATCACTGCCAGGGACTTTCCCAGCAAAACGTCAAAGTGGAGCCCCCTCCAGAGGTCTGGGCTTCCTTCCGTGTCCAGCAGGCCTGGGCTGTCCTTTGCCTTGTACAGTGTGACGGCTAATTAAAAGATGCAGATTTTCTTTCCTAACCCATCATCCTCAGGAGCTGAGTAAAGCACTGTTAATTACTCCTTTTGTGTGTAAGGCTTTTGTTCCCTCTGTTGGGGAGAAGAGTAATTAACTTGGCTCAGCAGGGCTACAAAATGCCTGGAATCTAATCCAGAGAAACATGGAATTTCTGATGACCCATAAGCTGTGCATTTAGGTTCCTGAACCTGTGGATTCAAACTAGCCATACATGTTTCATCCCAGTTTCAGACTTAATATGACTTTGTAGGCCTAAGGGAAGCAAAACTGCACTTTAAGGCTGAAGTGACACAATGTCACTTCAGATAAAATAGTAAATCCCACTGACTCTATATATGCGTGCCCACTAATAATATGAGGCCAGTCCCAGGTCAACATATAACATTGCAGAGTCCTGTCTGCGCCAGGCTGCTGGCGAACAATTGCTGGAGTGCGCACAACGGTAGTCTCATGCACAGCCCGCTCTCGGGTGCACATGCATAGATGTGTAACTAGCCAAGTGCTCCTCACCCTAGTTGCTTTGCAGTGGCGCAATCCATTTGCTGTGTGGATACTGTGGGTTAGACACATGTAAGGATACTCACTCACAGTAAAAAGTCTGATATCGGGTGATAACAAAAAGCAACAAATGTGTGCGAACTAGAGGGGCGGAACCATTTGCAATACAAAATATATGTATGTACTTAAAACATTTAGGGCCAGATGTACTAACGTTTTTTGCGGGCGTAAATGGGTTTTAGGCCTGTTTGTGACTGCAAAAAAGTGTGGTCTATGTACTAATCATATTTTGTGAGTCGCAAATCAATTTGCGACTCACAAAATAGGATTAGCGACTCTCTATTAGGAAGGGGCGTTTCAAGGGCGTCCCTTCATAACAGCGACTCCTGAAGCTATGTATGACTGTTTTGCAACCACAGTGCAGTTTACCACCCTTCACAGAAGGGTGGTAAACCACTTGCAAACAGGAAGGGGTCCCCCCTTTGTGAGTGGCTCTCAAAATATTTTTTTAAGGGCAGGCAGTGGTCCCAGGGACAATTACCTGCCCTTAGAAAATGAAACTGAAAAGTTTAATTTTCATTTTTTAGATGTATCCCGTTTTCCTCTAAGGAAAACAGGCTGCATTTAAAAAAAACTGCTTTATTTTAATACAGTCCCAGACATGGTGGTCTGCTAACCCCAGCCGGCCAACATTTTGAGGAATACCCACTCGCTTGATCAAGAATAAATTGGTACTGGAATAAATTGGATGGTTTGAATCCCACTTTTCTACTCATTTTCCAGACAATGGATGTAAATTCACAGACTAAGGTCCTGGAACCAGTTTGGGGTGGTTCCATATCAAATATAATGTTCTTTCTCTATTGTAGATGCAGTCTTTGTGCAAGGTGATGCCTTCAGAGCAGATAGTGAGGCTAGCTTCAAGCAGAAGTATCCAAAACAGGGGCACAAAGAAGTGTGATGGTTTTGATCCTGGCTGTAATCAGCCTTACTGAAGTAGCAACTGGGGACTGACAAAAGGGAAGGTCTGCTTAGAAATTTCCACATCTTTAACAACAGAATCTTCTGATTCATCTCTTGTACCTTACCATCCACCAAATAACAATGCTTAGGGAAACTAAACCAGCAAGCTCTTGCTAAAAAGGACTCCATAGAGTTTCTGGGCTCAGGATTGCATCCATCCTCCCTCACTCCAATGCCTGCCTCTCCACCTTCCAACCACAATAATGCAAGCAATACCCTTCCGGTATCTGGGGAAGCTGTGTCCATTCTCCATCTTGTGACATGCTAAATCATGGGAAATCTGATATGGCTCTCACTGGCCCAAGTAAACATATTCACACTACACACCGAGTCTTGTCGCCATTTATGAGTCACACACGCATTTTGCACACATGGTCTCAATATGCATAGGGGATGTCATCACAAGGCCTAGTTGCAATAATAAAGTGGAACTTTTAAGCAAGTAGAGATGGTAGGGCACGCCTCTCTGCGGCTCAGAAAAAGGTGTGTCTAGTCTATTAGTTCACAAAAGTCAGTATGCTGCCATCACTGCCTCAATTCAACACCCCACTAACACAACCCAGAGACAACCCAGTGACAAAAGAGGGAATGCTTGGTGTGGCCCTCCAGGTGACAGAACCAGTACTGGCCCTATCCATGACAAAGGACATGACTAGGCCTCAGCACACATACTAGATTATCATATTAGCTACAGTAATGAAAAATAATACCACTTTTATTCACAGCTGGGTCACTCAGGGCAGGGGCACACACCGGCCGCCGGCCTTCACGCTGCCTGGTCGACCGCCTGTGCTTCCTGCTAAGCGATGTCTCCTGCTCCTGAAACAAGCCACTAAGTGACGGCTCCCACACCTGAAGCGAGCCGCGCTCCTTGCTCGAGGTCACTGCCTTCTGCCTCAGCCCTGCCGAAGGGCGGTCTCTCATCTTTATCGTTGTCCTGGATCGGGCCGTACTCCCAGCCTGGGGCTGACGCCTCTGTCCATTTAAAGTGTTTCCCTCTGCGGGAGGCCGCTGCCCGGTGCCTCGTTCTTCCACGCCGGGTCCAGCCTGGGGGCAGGCTGTGCTTTCCTGTGTGCTTTCATGTCTGTGGCCCCTCATGCCTGCTCGCTCTCTGTATGCTTCCCGATCTGATCATTGACCACAGATTGGAGACTCACTGCACCAAAATAATCCCAGAGCTGTCTCAGCTCCTTGTATGCGCCTAATTTGGTGTTGTCTCTCTCAGAAAGAGACAATGTGTGTTGTGCTCCAGTGTCCCTTTTTGACTATTCAAACACATCTGGACCCCCCCCCCCCCACGATGCACTGAGACTCTGGAGCTACGGTACTGGTGCAAGGGGGGCCCAAGATCCGAAGGTAGACCGGGAGGCAAGGAGACCCTGAGGCGCCACGACTGACTCCAAAACTGTCGCCGTCCCTCCCATTTTCTGGTTTGGATGAAGGCCTCCTCAGAAGCACACTGAGGGGGAAAGCAGTAATAGCAGGGCCCTAGGAAGGGTCTTAGCAATCCTTGAAAAGGACAGGGATATGGGGGCCCACAGGGGTTTTCACTCCTTGCCTGACCTTAAGATGACCACCAGGGTAGACTTTCACCACGAGGAGCTCCGAACTTGGAGTCTGTCCCTTCCTCACCTCTCCTCTCACCTTCTTTGGCTCAGTGGCCAGCTGGAGAACGTAGCGAAAGGCTCTCCCCAGTAACACCAGGACCGATGTCTCTCTTGACCTTAACTCCCTCCTTCCCCTTCTCCCTACCCCCCTACCCCTACCCCTCTCGGCTCTACTCTTCTCCTCTTTCCAACTATTGCCCTTTGCCCTCACCCATCCATGCTCATATTCCCCACCCTGGTTATCCACTGGACTTTCTTCTGTGAACTTTCCCTCGTCAGTTGAGACCTAGCTAATTGTCTGATGCCCGATGGCACTACCTTGTTTAGCTATAGGGGAGAGGGGTTGAGGATTCCCTCTTTGGACATCACCTACCCAGTCGATCCATGGACAGACTTCCTTCTGTCCCTACTGCCGTTCTTTTCCATCACCTTTCACCCCTGCCCCCGCCTCCGGTCTACTTGTCTCACCTTTCTTTCCTCTATCAATGTGTTGCTTATTTTTGATGTATTGTGTAATTGTGATCATTTTCTGTAACATTGTGTAACCTACTGTAAAGCGCTCTGATACCTACGGGTCTAGCCAGCGCTATATATGTAAAATCATTGGTCGTCGTCCTGATCTTGATCAGCCCTCACCCGACCCTGTCCTGCTCACCCACCATGACATTTACTCTGAGAACTTTCCCTCTACAGATGAGACCTAGCCATTTTGACTGATGGATTCCCTCCTTGGCCCTCACTTACCAGGCCGGTTTTTGGGAAAACTCTCCTGCGTCTCTCCTAACCTTATCTCTCCCTTCTCCCTACCCCCTACCCCTCTCCGCTCTACTCTTCTCTTTCCAGCGATTGACCTTTGCCCTCACCCATCCTTGCTCATAGTTCTTCTATGAACACTAAATGTGGGTTTAAATTAAAGAAACTAATTGTCCTTTCATTCATCAATCAATCAATCAATCAAGACATTTATAGAGCGCACTACTTACCCGGAGGGTCTCAAGGTGCTTGGGGGAGGGGGGGGGGGGCTGCTACTGCTCGAACAGCCAGGTCTTGAGCTCCTTCCTGAAGAAGAGGTGGTCTTGGGTCAGGCGCAGGTACGTCGGGAGGGAGTTCCAGGTCTTGGCGGCCAGGTAGGAGAAGGACCTTCCTCCTGTAGTCGTTCTTCGGATGCGGGGGACGGCGGCGAGGGCGTGGCTGGCTGATCGGAGGTGGCGTTTGGGCGCGTAGAAGTTGATGCAGTTGTTGAGGTAGCTCGGGCCTTGATCATGTAGGGCTTTGTGTGCGTGGGTGAGGAGAGGGAAGGTGATTCTTTTGTTGACGGGGAGCCAATGCAGGTCTCTCAGATGTCCGGAGATGTGGCTGTGTCGTGGGATGTCGAGGATGAGTCTGGCTGAGGTGTTCTGGATCCGCTGGAGTCTCTTCTGGAGCTTGGCGGTGGTTCCGGCGTAGAGGGCGTTGCCGTAGTCCAGTCGGCTGGTGACGAGGGCCTGGGTGACCGTCTTCCTGGTCTCGGTGGGGATCCACCGGAAGATCTTACGTAGCATGCGCAGGATGTTGAAGCACGACGAGGAGACGGCGTTGACTTGTCTGGTCATGGAGAGGGAGGAGTCCAGGATGAAGCCCAGGTTGCGTGCGTGGTCCGTCGGTTTGGGTGCGGTGCCCAGGGCGGGGGGCCACCAGGAGTCGTCCCAGGCGGAGGGCGAGGAGCCCAGGATGAGGACTTCCGTCTTATCTGAGTTCAGTTTCAGGCGGCTGGTCGTCATCCATTCGGCTACGTCTTTCATCCCTTCGTGAAGGTTGGCTCTGGCGGCGGCGGGGTCGTTGGTCAGGGAGAGGATCAGCTGGGTGTCGTCTGCGTAGGAGATGATGTTGAGGTTGTGTTGGCGTGAGATGGCCGCGAGGGGGCTCATGTAGACGTTGAAGAGGGTGGAGCTCAGCGAGGATCCTTGAGGGACGCCGCAGATGACTTCGGTGGCCTCTGACTTGTACGGTGGTAGACGGACTCTCTGTGTTCTTCCGTCGAGGAAGGAGATGATCCATTCCAGTGCCCTCTCCTGGATTCCGACGTTGCTGAGGCGCTGCACTAGGGTGCGGTGGCAGACAGTGTCGAATGCTGCGGAGAGGTCCAGGAGGATGAGGGCCGCTGTTTCTCCGTTGTCCATCAGGGCTCGGATGTCATCGGTGGCGGCGATGAGGGCGGTCTCGGTGCTGTGGTTGGCTCGGAAGCCAGACTGTGAGGGGTCGAGGGATCCATTCATCTCGAGGAAGGCGGCCAGCTGCTTGTTGACGGTCTTCTCGATGACTTTGGCTGGAAACGGGAGGAGCGAGATGGGGTGGTAGTTCTTGAGTTCGGTGGGGTCCGCAGTTGGTTTCTTTAGTAGAGCGCTGAGTTCGGCGCGCTTCCAGCTCTCCGGGAAGGTGGCGGTGTCGAAGGAGGTGTTGATGATGTACCGGAGGTGGGGTGCGATGACAGCGTTGGCCTTGTTGAAGACGTGGTGAGGGCAGGGGTCGGTCGGAGATCCGGAGTGGATGGAGTTCATCATGCGAACGGTGTCTTCGGTGCTGATCGGAGTCCAGGCGCGGAGGGTGGTGGTGGGGGGCGTTGGTGCGGTCGTGGCGTGCGTCGGTTGAGTGCTGAAGCTGTTGTGTATGTCCGCGATCTTGTTGTGGAAGTAGGAGGCGAGGGAGTTGCAGAGGTCTTGCGATGGGGTGATGTCGTTGTTTCCGGCGTTGGGGTTGGAGAGCTCTTTCACGATGTTGAAGAGTTCCTTGCAGTTGTGTGCGTTGTTGTCCAGCCGGTCCTTGAATGCAGTTTTCTTGGTGGCGCGGATCAGTTGGTGGTGCTTCCGGGTGGCAAGCTTGAAGGTGGTCATGTTGTCTGGTGTTGGTTCCCCTCTCCAGACTTTCTCGAGGGCTCGGCAGTTCTTCTTGGAGCTCTTGAGTTCGTCGGTGAACCATGGGGCTTTCTTACTGCCGGGTCTGCTGGGCGGGGTCCTCAGTGGGGCGAGTTTGTCCGCGCAGTTGCTGATCTACTTCGTGAGGTTGTCGGCGGCCTGGCTAGGGTTCGCTGAGCTGGCGGGAGGGTGCTGGCTCAGGGAAGCGGCGAGCTGGTCGGCTGTGATCTTGTTCCAGCTTCTTCGAGCAACCTGTTGCTGGTGGTGGTGGATCGTCGTTCTTCTGAAGGTGAAGTGGGCGCAGCTGTGTTCCGTCCAGTGGAGTCCTGTGGCGTGGCTGAAGGCGATGTCTTTGCTGGATGAGAAGACGGCGTCGAGTGTGTGTCCGGCGAGGTGGGTGGGGGTGGACACCCGCTGCTTGAGTCCGAGGTTGGCGAGGTTGTCGAGCAGGGTGATGGTGTTGCGGTCGTTGTTGTTCTCCAGGTGGAAGTTGATGTCCCCCAGGAGGATGTAGTCAGTGGAGGGGAGGGCATGCGGGCTGACGAAGTCGGCGATGTCCTTGCTGAATTGTGTGCGTGGTCCCGGGGGTCGGTAGATCAGGGTGCCTCTGAGGGTGGTCTTCGGGTCGGTGTGGATCTGGAAGTGTAGGTGTTCGCCGGTGGTCAGGGTGTCGTCGGTGTTGGTCGTGATGTGGATGGTGTCCCTGTGGATGATGGCGATGCCTCCTCCCATCTGGTTGGCGGTGCGGTCCCTCCGGGTGATCTTGTAGCCCTCTGGTATGGCGATGGCGATGTCGGGCGCTGAGGAGTCGTTCATCCAGGTTTCCGTGAGGAAGGCAACGCAGGTGCTGTGGTGTCGAGGAGGTTCCAGAGTTCGATGGCATGTCTGTGGACGGAGCGGGCGTTGAGCAGGATGCACTTGAGGTGGTTGCTGCTGGTGTTCGGCTTGGCGGGTGCTGGTGCGAGGCCGGTCCGGATGCAGGTGAACTTGCAGGCGTGGCAGCTGAAGGGTCCGTGGGTGCGTCTCGGGGTGGCTCGGTAGCATACAGGGGTTCGGCCGGTGTTGAGTGCGTTGAGGGTGGTGGCGTCGTACGTCTGGCGGGTGGGCAGGGGTCTGCGAGGGCCAGGGGTCCTGGCGCTGGGCGCGGTCCAGGCGCGGACGGGCGCAGACGGGCTTACCTTTGGCGCACCTTCGGCGCTCAATCGGTGCTCCCGCTGTGCGCGTCCGCTGCGCGGTCGCTTTGGGGGCGTCATAAGAGGGGAGCCTGGAGGGAGGGTCTGCGGGGAGGCGGGGAGCGCGGCAACCAATCGGCGGGCAGGGGGGCGGGGTTTCGTGGGAGTCCGGCGGGAAAAGGAAAGCCTGGGGGCTCGGCGGCGGCCCTGCGGTGGCTGGGGCGGCACTGGGGCGACCCTGCGGCGCCTGGTGAGGCTCTGCGGCGGTCCTGCGGCGGCTGGGGCGTCGTGCAAGGCGAGGCTCAGGCGGCAGGCAGCAGGTAAGGAGGAGCAGGCGGGGGGTGTGGGGCGACCAGGCCAAGGGCGCAGTGGTCACTCCTGGACAGCGCGGTGGGTCCCCTTAAGAGGGGAGCCTGGAGGGAGGGTCTGCGGGGAGGCGGGGAGCGTGGCAACCAATCGGCGGGCAGGGGGGCGGGGTTTCATGGGAGTCCGGCGGGAAAATGAAAGCCTGGGGGCTCGGCGGCGGCCCTGCGGTGGCTGGGGCGGCGCTGGGGCGGCCCTGCGGCGGCTGGTGAGGCTCTGCGGCGGTCCTACGGCGGCTGGGGCGTCGTGCAAGGCGAGGCTCAGGCGGCAGGCAGAAGGTAAGGAGGAGCAGGCGGGGGGTGTGGGGCGACCAGGCCAAGGGCGCAGTGGTCACTCATTTCATCCTACCCTCTGAGTTCATAATTCTCTCATAATTCTTTTCCACTTACTAACAAATTCCTCACATTAAATGCAGATATTTACCCGAATGCAATGACCAGTTGAAAACCAAACTGCTGCTGTTGACATTTATTTTGTCGCTCTCAGTTGTAGTTTACCAAGAATGCAATAAATCAAACAAACATAACACAAGCCATCATGGCCGCGCGGATGTGATCTTGTTCGGCTCCCGCACCGGAGTTCGCCTTAATGCTGCCATTGAGACTTTTAGCCGTGAAAATGAAGGGCTTTGGTCCCGAAGTTGCGGTCTGGATGGAGCGCAGCCGCGAGAAGAACATGGCGGCCGGGCCCCGCTGTTAAGATTGCAGCTGGGGGCCGGAGCGCGATCCTCAGCACTGGAGCGGATTTCGGGGCTGTGACCTCCCCCTAGTGCGACGGCGCTGGTGAGACGGATTGCCACATGAGGGGGTGCAAAATCTGCGGCAATGTTTTTTATGTAGAAAGTGTGGCGCCGAACATGAAATGGCAGCTGGCTTGGAGCAAAGGCCCTGCGTGAAGGCCCAATGCAGCTGAGCCTACCGATGCGGTTGAGGAAGTCACGAAGAGACAATCATGACCAGGGCACAGGCTACCTTTCAATTACACCATCACAAGTTCCTCTGTGGCGTTCCTGACTGTGGAAACTGCTACAGCTACAACAAGAGGTGAGAGCAAGAGCGAAACCCCTGAAGACCCTGAAGGCCCCCACTTAGCTGTCAAGTGACTCCCGCCTCCCGATCTGTGGCGCACTAGCAACGGGCTGAAGGCAGGGATACTGCAGCCCAAGGTAGAAGCCCCCAGAAAAGACCTGCCTGACCTTAGGATGGCATCTCAATCCCTTATATCTCAAGCTCTTAAGGCACCCAGGGGTATACAATAGGCCACTGCCACTCGCAGGACTCTGCCCAGAGGCCCTGAGGAGCGTGCTCCGCAACAGGAATGAGACCCTGACCTACAGTGCCACTTGAGAACCACAAGTCTAGTCTCCACAGCGGAGAGAGAGGGGAACACAAGAGCACACCAACGTGCAGCTTGGCCCTGGGAATTGCCCATATGCCTCCCAAAAAATCACAAGCCAACAAGGTTTTAAGCTATTTTGGAAACTCTAACACAGGATACGGACAAGAACTAGGGCATAAACAGCCAGAGGAGAATATGGGGCGAACCCGCGATTATCTCCTGGCCACACTCAGGGACTTTAAAAGAGAGCTGTGCGACAACATTAAAAGCCACATCAGCGCTTTTCTCAATGCCTTCAAATCTGCCCCTTACCCTTCCTTGCTCCATCCACCTTGTCCCCTATGTTCTTTAAATGCTTTTCTTGATACTTATGTAACTTTTAATTAATGTAAATTACAACATTATTATTCCTCATGTAAAGCGCTCTGATTCCTTCGGGTCTAGCCAGTGCTATATAAAACTCATTAATTAAATATGTTCCCATTTAGTAATCTTTCTTTCTTTGTCTACTTCCCTAGCTCCTATCCCCTCTCCCCTGAATCTCTCCCCTTGCCTGCTACTCAGCCTATCCCCCTGTCCTTTGTGCCCTTTGACTAAGCACTCCTTCTCCCCTTGTTGGGGATAGATCTAATATTTATTCTCTGAAGTCTCAGCAAACTCACTGAGAGTCCACTGCGCCAAGGGAGCCACTCACAGCTGAGGTATGGTATGGCACCCCTTTCCAAAGCACTCCCTCTCCCCTTTTTGGGGAAGGATCCAGTATGTAGGCCTTGGAGTCTCAGAGACCCCTCTGAGAGAGTCCACTGTGAAAAGGGAGCCTATCGGAACAGAGATAGGGGAGTGATACCACTTACCCTGGGATCACAGCTTACTGCACATGCTTTGACTGGCCTACCGGTTTGTGTCCCTGTCGCCCTTCCCCATCTCTTTCCATGCTGTGTCTCTCACCCTCCCATCCTCTTTCCCGCCTTCATTATCTGTCAACTTCCCCTGCTCCTACCCACCTCCCCTGAATCTCTCCCCTTGCCTGCTTTTCCCCTTACGTATTTGTGCTTATTGTTTATCCCAACCTTACAAGTAACTATGTTGCCATGCTCTAATAACTGTGTAACCTTTGTAATGATGTAACCTGTAACTATGATCTGATACTCATGTAAAGCGCTCTGATACTTCCGGGCCTAGCCAGCGCTATATAAAACCTTTAAAATAAATAAATAAATAAAATAAACATGCTCACTTTAGCAATTATTATGAACATATAGTTTAATAGAAATTATATGAGAAAGTAAATATAATTTATAACAAATCAAAACTATATAAGTGAGTTGCATCCAGACAATATCTGAAAATATACACAGTACAATTATATACATAAAATGCTGTGAGTGTTGGCCAAAAACAACCCACAAATTGCCAAATCTCAAAACTATAAATAATACTCAATATTATTTAAATGAAAACACATCACCTACCTAATGCTGTATCATCAGCCACAGCCCCAATAAAAAACATAAAATCCAACAATTGATATGAAGAACCCAAAAAAACTGTACCCGATCAAACCAATAATATATACTACAATCCCACTAAAGTGGTTCCACCAAATAAAGTGAAATTATAAATACAAAAGATGCAAGGGTGAGGGTAATTTATGCTTAAAACTTAATAACTTTTTTCAACAAAAGCATTCCACACCAGATTTACATTCTTTTGTTAAACATTCTGAGCACTTTAAATGTATACCCAGCGTTAGTAGATTCGACTGAAGGGAGCTGAGAAACTAGACACAATTACATACAGTTTAGATTTGTTTTAGAAAAATGTGATCTGCAATAAAGTGTACGTACCACATTCTTTGCATTTTTCTATTGGTAGTCTATTTTTCCTAATTGTTGTTATTTTAACGTACCTGCAGTTTGTGGTGGAACCAGATGTGAAAAGCAGGAGTGACACTGGGTAGGTATGTATTTCTAAAAGTAGACAAAATTCTGAATTCAGGGGCTATTTGTGTGGAGCACTTAAAAGTTTTCAACAGTAATTTTGTGTCACAGTTACTGATTTACAAAATGAATATACCTTTATGTTCAGGAGACCTTTCTGGTCACTGGGCTAAATAGAGTCTTCAGATGTTCCCAAAAAATATGATAACCAAAGTCAATAACTGATCTGCTGCATATAATGATTTTTCATTGTATACAGATATACAGTTAATATGTTAAAACATAATGAATGAAACATGGTTACTAAGGAAACGTATGTATTTCTAAAATGTGCAAAAGACACTGAGTTTACTAACAGTGGCTATTTATACAACTCTGAATTTGGGGATACCCATACTATCCCATGATTCAGAGGGTGTTTTGCAAAATGTTTTTTTTTGCACACTATCTTCCACCATCTGATTGAATTTAGAGGCACTCTCAACGGCAGGATTAAGATCCCCAAGGCGGCGGGAGGCTTGACAAGGACGTGGAGAACCCTCGACAAACTGAAATTTATTAACTCCCTAGCCAGTTCTCTACCCACTTTTAACCCCTATGTTTATTCCATGGAAAAGGACATTGCGGACTGGCCACTGTCAGCTAGCGATGCACATGCTCCACTCACCAAATTCTCTTGTGCTAGACACTTAGATGCCCACAAATGGTTCAAAAACTCAAGCTCTGTCAATTAGAGAGGAAATGGAAGCTTTGCTATTCCACCGAAGATAGACAGCAGTTTCTGCTAGCTCGCAAGGAGTATAAAAAAGCTATACTGACAGCCAAAGCTGCTTATTTCTCAGTGAGAATACTAAATGCCCATAATAAACCCAGAGAAATCTTTAAGATTGTGAACGACCTGAGTAGTGATGAGAGAATATCACATAGCCAGGCTCCTACCCAAGAGCTGTGTAATTCTCTGAATAACTTCTTTCTGGATAAAATCTCCACCATCAAGGCCAGTATCCCCCCCCCACTGTCAACACGGAATCACTGGATGACATCTCCAGAAACTCATTTATTATGAACCACTTCTCAGCTATATGTCCTAACATACTATCAGATCTTATGACCCGTGTTATATCGGGGTCTCCTAATGACTGCTGCCCACCTCCTGTCCTAAGGGACACTTTCTCTGCGTTACCTCACAGTATTCTCCCTTTCCTTTCCTGAATGAGTCCCTTAGCAAGGGCGAGGTGCCCAGTTCCTCTAAGAATGCTATGGTAGATCCTCTTTTAAAAAAACCAAGGGGTTGACCCCCTGAATTCCTCTAACTATCGTCCTATATCCCTTCTTCCCTTTTTGGCTAAGATTATGGAGGCCCATGTGGTTAGGTGCCTCTCTAACTTTATCGAACAATATGAATACTTAGAGCCAAACCAAGCTAGCTTCCGGCCTGCTCACTCAACGGAGTCAGTAATCCTTGCTGAACTGGATACGTTAAGAGCAAATGCTGACAAGGGGATCACCCAGGCTCTTGTGCTCCAGGATCTGTCGGCTGCGTTCAACACGGTCGATTATAACATCTTGCTGAACCGTGTCGAACAAGCAGGTATACAAGGACCTGCATACAATTGGATCAAGTCTTTTCTTACAGGCAGAACTCAAGCAGTACGTCTTGGCGCCTTTACTGCCCCCAAATTGGCAACTTCTTGTGGGGTCCCGCAGGGTTCGTCCCTCTCCAAACTGCTGTTCAATCTCTACCTCAGGCCCTTGATTCACTCACTAAAAAACAGAAAGATAACCATCTTCAACTATGCCGATGACCTTCAGATCGTCTCTCCTCTGGATTCTCCTAATTCTGCTGCGGAATTTCAAACTACTATGCTCCATATCCAGCACTGGATGAACCTTAACCATTTGAAGCTCAACCCGGGCAAGACGGAACTAGTGCTGCCTGGGAAGAGCGATGTCTGATGGGGCCCGCATTGTTGGCCGAGCGAACTAGGCCCCCCCCCCCACCCCTTACCCCTCCGTGAAAAGTCTAGGGGTCACTATAAATGCAGATCTCTCACTCAGAGGACAAGTGGGTGCAGTGGTCTCCACCAGTCTCTTCCAACAGCGTAAAATCAGGAAGATTGCTCATTTGCTGACCCACTCAGCCCTCGCACAGGTTGTGAAAGTGCTGGTTCTCTCACGCCTTAACTTCTCAAACTCTCTCTACATCAGCATGCCACTGTTTTGGCTCAAACGTCTACAAATAGTTCCGAATCAGGCGGCAAGATTAATCTACAAACAACCGAGATGGCAATTGGCTAGGCCTTGGCTGTTAAAACGTCACTAGTTGCCGGTGGCTCAACGTGCTGCGTTTAAGACGGGTTGTTTAGCCTTAAAGGCGCTGCACCGCAAGAGCCCAAAATTTATCAGTGATATGGTCATAAAGCACGTCCACAGCGCAATTTATTTTCAGACCATCTTCACCTACTAACCATCCCGGCCATCAAACTTAAACAACAGGGAGGCTGCAGGTTCTCCTACCTTACCTCCAAATTTTGGAATTCTCTTCCATTGACAATCAGGAGCTGTGACAACCTCTTGGGATTTAGAAGGGCCCTGAAGACATGGTTGTTTGAGCAAGCCTATTAATCGTCCTTATGCAACGACACTACGCATGATTAGCGCCATGGAACCTCTTGGTGACCGTGCGCTTTATAAGCTTTTGTTAACAGAACATAACATAACAGAAGCTAAATATACAGAGAAATCCAGTTGGGAATAACACATTTTTAATTATTCTGTGTTTTTATATTCTTCCAATAAAAGGGTTCCCACGTAGGTACCTAAGCTTAGCACCCACAACATAAAAAGCGTCTTGGATGTATCACATTTGACCTAACAAAATCAACGCTTTTTTTCCAATGAGGTACCAGCAGAATTTGGGCCTTAGCTCCGCCACCATCAAGGAAACTCTATCAAACCCAGACATTTATAAAAACTAGATGCCCAGCGTAGCCTAAGGTGATGTGGACGCTAGAATGTTTTATTACCCACAATGCCCTTCAAGCATCCCACTTTGGCAAAAAACACACCTTTTCCTAACATCTCTGTGAGAGAACGTTCTGGAATATGCAGGTATCTAACCTAAACGCTCGAAAAACCTACATTGCACCGCCATTCCCGGCGAGGAAGTGAGGCCACGCCCACATTGAGGCCACGCCCACCCGCCACAGTATTTAAGCGCTGCCATCAGCGCCAACCAGCCAGAAACTGCTAATCTCCTGAGGCGGAAGCCGGGAGACGCCCTTTTTTAAAAAAATTTTGTATTTTCACTTGTGTGTCACCCTTAACCCTCCTGTAATTTTAACTCCGCACTCACCCGGCTGCTAGCTCCTCCAGCGGGTAGAGACTAACCCTGGGCGGAGTTCGCGGAGTGGGGCTTCGCGGAGCTACGCGAAGTGGGCGAGAAACTACGCCCACCTCCGCACTCCGCGTAGCCCCACTCCGCAAACACCACTGGCCGCCAGCCCCACCACCCGCCTCCCTCCCGCCCTCCCTAAATACTTTGAAATAAAAGAATCAAATAATTTAAAAGCACTTACCTTGCCGCCGCTGCCCGCCGCGTCCCCGGGGCTCGCGATCTTCCGTCTTCCGTACTAATGCGCATGCGCGGGCGGCCGCGCATGCGCATTTTCTCGTGAAAATGCGCATGCGCGGCCGCCCGCGCATGCGCATTAGTACGGAAGACGGAAGACGGAAGTAAGTGAGCCCCGGGGACGCGGCGGGCAGCGGCGGCAAGGTAAGTGCTTTTAAATTATTTCATTTCTTTATTTCAAAGTATTTAGGGAGGGCGGGAGGGAGGCGGGTGGCGGCCAGCTACGCTCCGTCTGCGGAGTGCCGCCTGGCTCCGCCAACTCCGCAAAATGCGGAGTAGGCGGCACTACGCATACTCCGCAGACGGAGCGTAGCTGGCCGCCCACCCCTAGTAGAGACGCTCCTGAACAGCGACTCCTTCGCTGCACCGACCTAAACGCTCGAAAAACCTACATTGCACCGCCATTCCCGGCGAGGAAGTGAGGCCACGCCCACATTGAGGCCACGCCCACCCGCCACAGTATTTAAGCGCTGCCATCAGCGCCAACCAGCCAGAAACTGCTAATCTCCTGAGGCGGAAGCCGGGAGACGCCCTTTTTTAAAAAAAATTTGTATTTTCACTTGTGTGTCACCCTTAACCCTCCTGTAATTTTAACTCCGCACTCACCCAGCTGCTAGCTCCTCCAGCGGGTAGAGACGCTCCTGAACAGCGACTCCTTCGCTGCACCGACCTAAACGCTCGAAAAACCTACATTGCACCGCCATTCCCGGCGAGGAAGTGAGGCCACGCCCACATTGAGGCCACGCCCACCCGCCACAGTATTTAAGCGCTGCCATCAGCGCCAACCAGCCAGAAACTGCTAATCTCCTGAGGCGGAAGCCGGGAGACGCCCTTTTTTTAAAAAATTTTTTTTGTATTTTCACTTGTGTGTCACCCTTAACCCTCCTGTAATTTTAACTCCGCACTCACCCAGCTGCTAGCTCCTCCAGCGGGTAGAGACGCTCCTGAACAGCGACTCCTTCGCTGCACCGACCTAAACGCTCGAAAAACCTACATTGCACCGCCATTCCCGGCGAGGAAGTGAGGCCACGCCCACATTGAGGCCACGCCCACCCGCCACAGTATTTAAGCGCTGCCATCAGCGCCAACCAGCCAGAAACTGCTAATCTCCTGAGGCGGAAGCCGGGAGACGCCCTTTTTTTAAAAAAAAAAATTTGTATTTTCACTTGTGTGTCACCCTTAACCCTCCTGTAATTTTAACTCCGCACTCACCCGGCTGCTAGCTCCTCCAGCGGGTAGAGACGCTCCTGAACAGCGACTCCTTCGCTGCACCGACCTAAACGCTCGAAAAACCTACATTGCACCGCCATTCCCGGTGAGGAAGTGAGGCCACGCCCACATTGAGGCCACGCCCACCCGCCACAGTATTTAAGCGCTGCCATCAGCGCCAACCAGCCAGAAACTGCTAATCTCCTGAGGCGGAAGCCGGGAGACGCCCTTTTTTAAAAATTTTTTGTATTTTCACTTGTGTGTCACCCTTAACCCTCCTGTAATTTTAACTCCGCACTCACCCGGCTGCTAGCTCCTCCAGCGGGTAGAGACGCTCCTGAACAGCGACTCCTTCGCTGCACCGACCTAAACGCTCGAAAAACCTACATTGCACCGCCATTCCCGGCGAGGAAGTGAGGTCACGCCCACATTGAGGCCACGCCCACCCGCCACAGTATTTAAGCGCTGCCATCAGCGCCAACCAGCCAGAAACTGCTAATCTCCTGAGGCGGAAGCCGGGAGACGCCCTTTTTTTTAAAAAAAATTTTGTATTTTCACTTGTGTGTCACCCTTAACCCTCCTGTAATTTTAACTCCGCACTCACCCGGCTGCTAGCTCCTCCAGCGGGTAGAGACGCTCCTGAACAGCGACTCCTTCGCTGCACCGACCTAAACGCTCGAAAAACCTACATTGCACCGCCATTCCCGGCGAGGAAGTGAGGCCATGCCCACATTGAGGCCACGCCCCTTTCCCCACCCATAAAATGTGCAACCACAGGACGCGCAGCGGACGAGCGCAGCGGGAGCGCCGTTTGCGCGCCGAAGGTGCGCCTAAGGTAAGCCCGTCTGCGCCCGTCCGCGCACGACCGGGCCTAGGGCCAGACTCTATGCCAGTCCCGTCACCCACAAAATTGAGCTACTCCCGCAAGGAGCTACTCAGCCTCAGACCCAAGAAAACCAGCGCATGCCACGTCCAGCAAGACCCCAACACCCCCTACGTCAGCTGCACCATTTGCAAACCGACGAAGCTACACCTCCCTAAATCCCCGATCCCACCGCCGGTCATCAAAATGGCGACAATCAATTGCAGATCGCTCCCGAAGCATGCCCTGCATATTAATCACCTGATTGACGACCTAAACCTGGACATACTCTTCTTGACAGAAACTTGGATCACAGGCCATTCCAATGCCGATATGGTAGCGGCTCTCCCCCCCCCGGCTTTATCATACTGTCCCAACCTCGCCCTTTAGGTAGAGGAGGTGGAATTGCCATCATTTTCAGGGAACACCTATCCGGCCGTATTAACACAATGACAACCCCGGACGCAGAGAGCTGTCTCTTTACCTTTCAGCTTACTCCGACCAGTTCCCTCTCAGGCCTTCTGGTGTACCGGCCTCCTGGCCACTTCGCCCCCTTCGCAGCCTCCCTTCTGGAAATTGTTTCCTCCTCAGCCCACCTCTCATCAAACTTTCTCCTAACAGGGGACCTCAACATTCACTTTGATGACCCACTGGACACAGGCGCCGCCGACCTTATCAGCGACCTGGCTTCCCACGACCTTCTTCTCGCCAACTCAGGTCCTACACATGTCAAAGGACATCTTCTCGACCCGGTGTTTTCAAACATCCCCTCCCTCCAATTCACCAACTCCCAACCTCTCCCATGGACGGACCATTTTGTTGTCACTTTCAACATTCCTGGAGCTATCAGGAAACCCCATAAAGCCCCCACCTTCTCCATGAACAGATCATGGGCCAAACTCTCAACAGGGGACTGGGCTACAGCGCTGGAATCTTCTACCCCGAGCCTTTCGACTGACCCGTCCGAGGCCGACACCCAAGTAAGAGGCTGGCTCCACGCCTCCCTTGACAGCCTCATTCCCCTAAAAAATCGGGAGATCAAAGACAGGCCAATAGGTCATGCTCCGTGGTACACCCCGGAACTCCGTGACCTCCGCAAGGAATGTAAAAAAGCGGAAAGATCGTGGAGGAAAGACTGGCTGCATAGCAAAAAAGACACCTACAACACAGCAGTAAGACGCTATAAATCGGCCATCAAACTAGCCAAGTCCACCTTTTACGATAATAGAATTAAAAACGCGTCCAACTCCTCTAAGGAATCCTTCCTGATAGTTAAGGAACTACTTAACATCCCCTCTGCTCCCGCAGCCTCTTCCCCCCCACCGGACAGATGTAAGGACTTAGCCTCATTTTTTGACTCCAAAATCACGAGGATCTTGGAATCCCTCCCCCCAATCAGCCCCCCCATCCCGGTGGAGTTAGACGCCCACTCTACCAGCCCGCGGCTGTCCTCCTTTAGAGAAGTCTCCATCGATGAGGTTACTAACACACTGGCTAAAATGAGAAGTGGATCCCCCCTGGACCCAGCACCCGTCAGATTCTTAAAAACTGTGTCTCTCAGCACCTCACCTATCATTAGGGATCTTATAAACACCTCTCTTGCCCAAGGCATAGTACCCTCCTCCTGGAAGGGCGCAGTCGTCAAAGCCCTGTTGAAAAAACCCAACCTCAACCCGGACGACTTGGCCAACTATAGACCCATTTCGCTCCTTCCCTGTTTCAGCAAGGTGGCGGAGAAACTGGTCAATGTGCGACTCTCCCAATTCCTCGAGTCGAATAAAATACTACGGCAGTCACAAACCGGATTCCGGCCAGGCCACGGCACAGACACCGCTCTCCTCTCCGTCATCGAGGAGGCTAGGTGTATCCTGGATTCAGGAGGATCAGTGGCAGTGATCCTCCTGGACCTCAGTGCCGCATTCGACACGGTGGACCACCGTGTACTGCTCCACCGCCTGGCTAAGGCAGGAGTTGTGGGAGCCGCACATGCTTGGATCAAATCCTTCCTCACGGGACGCTCATTTCAGGTGTGGGACGGCAACTCCCGATCAGACCCCCTCCCGCTCACGCGTGGGGTGCCACAGGGGTCCTCGCTCAGTCCCACCCTGTTTAATGTCTGCATGGCCCCGCTGGAGGACGTGGTCACCCGCTATGGGATAAAAATAGTCAATTATGCCGACGACACACAACTCGTCGTCTCCCTGTCCCAGTTGGACAAGAACCCTGAAATCTTACTTAACTGTCTGCAAGACATACATACCTGGATGTGTGAATCCGCGCCGAAACTGAACGGGACAAAAACAGAAATCATGCTGCTGGGCAACAAATGGTCTTCTGTCCCTCCCTCAGCCTGGCCAGACTCCTTCGGTGACATCCCCACGCCCAAGACTGAAATTAAAACACTGGGCTTCTGGCTGGAGCAGGACCTTTCCTTGAAGACCCAGGCAGTTAAGACCGCGGGCACATGCTTTGGTCTTCTCCGCTCAATTCGGAAGATCCTCCCCCTCCTGCCCCCCCTGTCCAGGAAACTTCTGGTGCAAGGGCTCATACTATCACGCCTGGACTACGGCAACGCCGTATATCTCGGTGCTCCTACAACCACCCTGACCAAACTTCAGCGCGTACAAAATGCCGCGGCGAGACTCATTCTCAAACTTCCCCCTAGAGCCCATACCTCACCGGCCCTCAAATCGCTGCACTGGCTACCGGTCCGCCAGCGAGTGGAGTTTAAGGCCTTGTGCATCACGCACAAACTCATTAATGGGGTTGGACCTGCCACCCTCAAAGATATGATCACACCTTACAAAGCCCACAGAAACCTCCGCTCGGAAAACGAACATCTGGCCACAGTCCCACGATTCAATAAGGCGCGCACCGGTGGACGACGCTTCTCGGTCAAGGCCTCCTCCACATGGAGCGCACTCCCTCGTCTGCTGCGTTTGGAACCTAGCCACACGGTGTTCCGCAAAAGACTCAAAACCCTCCTCTTCCCCAAATAGTTCCTGGTTCTCGCCCGGATTTTACAGTATTATAGCGCGGGGATGCCTTCGGGTCACCAGGCGCTTTACAAATCTCAAAATAAATAAATAAATAAATAAATTTCCTACCACCCAGCATTCCCAAATGCAATATAGACAGATCAAATGTTTCCACTCAAAACTGGCTCTTTTTTTTTACAAAGTGGGTAGATGTGGATTTTGGGTCTAGGCTCAGCTGCAACTCAGGGAATCCTAGGAAATCTAGACATTTCTGTAAATTAGACCAGAGTGATTGGTATTCCCAGTCCTCATGAGCAGCAATGGACTTATTAGCTGTTGAAATAAAATGAACAACCTCACCCCCAGCTCCCCCTGAATGCAACTCTTCAACACTGTTGTATCTTTCACCCATATATACTTCAGTTGTAAATGAATTAAAAGCACAGCTGTGGGGAACAGAGGCAGGAGGGGAGCCCATGCTCATATTATTTATAAATAACATCTCAATAAGTGAAAGATACTGTTGTTATCACTTGGAATTGTGCATTTATTGTACTACCTTCAGTGTTCATGTTGTGGATGCCTCAGGATCTTGTCTGTTACCAACATACATAGATGGCTCATTGATGTGATCTTTTCTGTGACCATACACAATGGTCCTTTGTTGTCAGTCATTCTTTTGGAAGGGACATATTCCTAGGGCATTGATCCATGATTTGGGTCATTAGTGTCTCAGATCTGACTCTTAGAGATTTCCTCTCCTTGACCCAGTCCCAAGCACGTTCAGGTGTATCTGAGAAAAATATTTTCCCCTGATCAAGGACCTTTTGTTTTTAGTACAATAACATGCTGTCCAGTTGCATTGCACTAAGTGTTTGCTTAACTTCGGTGAAGGACTTATGCTGTTATTGGATTGGAGTTATGTAGTCCTGGAAAATCATGATTCTTGAGGACTGAACCCTGATGTAAGAAATTGGATTATTACTTGGGGTGGGCCCAAGAAATCACTAAATTAAACTGAGTTCAATCCCCGGTAGCTAAGACATGGATCAAATAGGCTTAACTTAGATCAATGTGTAAAGAATGTATGCAGTACCAAAACAGTAATAAAGTCAAAACACCAAACAACAAAAATCCCAATTGATATGAGGAAAGTAGAGCCCAATTTAATAAACACAATGAAACCAAAATGACAACAATCTAATAAGTAATAAGGGGAACCGGATATACAAATGTTTTAATGTGTGTGTAAAAATAGAGTTAAATCGCACAAAGCGCCAATGATAGTCAATGGTTATGGTAGACTGGGACATAGGAGCAATTTAAGGCTGACCATGATGGGGCACAGGTTGTATACACCTCCTGGTCAAAGATTTTACCTTCTGACTTAAGGCCTGATTTCGAGTTTGGTGATGGATATCCCACTGAACTCCTAATACAATAGACAGGCTATACATCACTTTTATGGAGGAGTAACCCGTCCGCCAAACTATAATTCAGGCCATTAGTCTCTTAACGGCGAACCAACCACAGAAATACACTTTTAAGGCTCACAGGAGCTCAGGGGAGGACACACTGAGACTCACAGAATATCAGGTAGAATCCAGCAGTAAAGTCTAGTCCAAGTCCAGTCGCCACAAGCACTTTTAAATCTTCTTAAAGTCCTCCACGCAGTGCCCAACACGCCAAAGTCTTAAGGATAGCATCCAGAGCAATGGAAAACTGGGAAGGAGAAAAGCACAAAGTCGAGGGAAAGCACCATAGAAAGGTTCATTTCAATACTTAGTAATATGAAAAAGCAAGATTTTTTTCTGGTCAGAAAAGAGTTATTGTAGCAGGTCACCCTGCATGTTTTACACTGCAATAATCAAGATACACTGGGTAGGCCTACATGTTTGCACTACCACTACAGTGGATTGCACAATAGGTGCTGTAGCCAATAAATGGCATTTAACTTCCTGGCCTTTTGCCAACTTTTTACACCGTATACTTGGGACTTACAGGCAAGTTTAAGGTGGCAATCAGGAATACGCTCAATTAACCATGATTAAAGGGGGCACTGTACTACTAATTAACAGGGGTAAAGTGCACATAGTTATAAAGCCAGCAAAGAATCAGTTTAGAAAAAGGTGAAAAGGCTGGGATGAGTCTGGGGTGAGAGCACAGAAAATGCATATTTTCTACAAAGGCCCCCCCAAACCAAGAGCTAAGGTAGACTAATCAATCCCTTGATGGACTACACTGTCCAAGTGATAGACCAACAACAGTCTTCCACATCTGCAGTGGCACTTGTCTGTTCTATGCCCCTCTGACCCTATCTGTGCCTCTCTGTCAGCATTTGCTATAGCCAGTAACCTGTCCATGAGGAACTCTGTTCCTCTGTGGACTTTACCGGGGATAGGACTATCCCTACCTTATGCACAGATGTATCCCAGCAGATGAATAGTACCACCTTTACCAACAAGGTGAGGTAGCCCAGCCTACCTTCTGGAAATGATGTCTACAAACCTTAGGGCTCACCAAATTATCTTCTAGGGATATACTAGTTACCACTGCACGCTATCCACCGGTTGGGTGGCTTCCAAGTACATACAGAGTCCCTCCTCTTACACCGTGTCTGTAGATGGTCATAACACTAATCCTGGAGATACAGCAACATTGGTTTCTTCCCACAAAACTCCCCTTTTCTGTCCAGAAGAAGTCTGGGATCCCCTCTCCTCAAAACTCTTGTGGGGCCCTTTGGAGGAGAACTTTTCTGTCTAATCTTGGCCTTCCCATTCATCAGTAAAGAGGCGTCCCTTGCAGGATTTTTGTGCCAGCGCTCTGTGCGTCCTCTCAAGCATACTCATAACTCCACTGCAGCAACCTTGCTTTGAGCCATGACGTAAGGAGTTGCTAGTGCTTGGTCCCAAAAAGGCCCTCTGGAACACCAATGAACCTAAGGTTATTTCTTTAAGATCTTTCTTCTGTATCTTCCCTGCATTCCTCAAGCAGAGACTCTGTTATGTGTTCTGTCACGTTTCTCAGGTCCTGTCTGAAGAAAGAGACCTCTACCTCCGCTCCTCAGACCTTCCCTTCTATGGCTGCTTGTGTGCCAAGTACTACCTTTGGAATCACCAATGAGAATACTCATTCAGTTCCATTCTTGATCATTCCCTCCAAGGTCTGTACATTTGAGGTGGGTTTTATATAATTATCAGTCTTGTTTACTTGTGAAGCACCAGAGCCTTTTACTTTTCCCATTTCTCTTCTTACTTTGGATGCAGAAGTATATGGGAAAAACAAATGTTGGGGTAAATCGCTGCATTTATATTTGACAGTGGAATTGCAGGAACTTTCCCCAAGTCTTGGTGTCTACGAGAATACTGGAAATGGGTTAAGTTGTTGGATTCAGGGGCAGAAAGAAGGCATTATTCATTCTGAGCATTCCTCAAGGATGTACTCCTGAATACTTTCAAAGTGAGGTTCTCTCTCGTTGTCCTTTGGGAGATATGGAGGTTTCCAGTGAACCTTATGAGAGAGTGAGACCCCAATCTGCAAGGTGGATCTATATTCTTACTTGAAATAGGTAATAAAACTGGCAACTGGCTGTAGGATCTATCAAGCACCTTCATACCACATAATAAAAGTATTAAGGTGTGAGGTTATTCACTCCTGTCTCCCCCTTGCAGAGAGTGCCCTGCTTTGACGGAGGAGAAATTAGCTAGATGAGACATAGATATCGGAATCACTTTGTTTACAATTATATTTACCTTTTTTACCGGAGCCCAAAGCTTCTAAGACATGAACATTTTGTTACTACAGATGCACTTGAAACTAGAAGTTTTAAAGCTTTAAATAAGTAATTACAATTTTAGCTGTAAAGAGTGTTTTATTAGCAAAGAAATAGCATTGCAAGTACATTTCTAGAGTGCACCTTCATTAGCTGCTTTTAACAAGTGATGGAAGTTGATTGCGATCAAGCTTAATAGTACTCACATTATTGAGTTCAGAAGGATGAAATGTAGAGCTGTGTTTTAGCACACGAAGGAG
>NW_028247972.1:0-74946 GCF_964263255.1 Lissotriton vulgaris
TTTATTTTGAGTTTGGTGATCTGACCGCCATAGAACCACGTCTACTCCCGCCAGCAACCCACTGCGCTGGAAGCTCAAAGACCAACACATTACAAGTCGACAACGGGGCCAGCAGTGCGGAGGCAGGAATCTTATAGCGGTGGTGAGTACCATTACCAAATATATCGATGCCTGTGTGTACATTTTGACTGCCTATATGTCAGATGCACACATATGCATGATATACGTGAACATTACCATATACCCATTACCGGGTTAGGCACATTTATGGGCAGTTCTGGCAATGGGTATATGATATGAAAAGGACTCACCTGTATATCGCCGCACACAGGGTTGTACTCCTCAGGGTGAAGATCCTGTCGTGAAGGAGAGACCTGGGGAAAGGGATTCACATTGGATTCTGCCTCGAAGAAGAAGAAAGGAGTGAGCAGGCACCCCAAATCCTTCGTCACCGCCTCCTTGAAGCAGTTAGTGAGACTGCTGCGCTTCACAGGCAACTCGTAATATGCCGTGGTGCAGCTCCACTGCACTGCCCTATGACAGCTGCCTTTCCCTGACAGCAAACTCAGTGGTCAGTGGACTGTTGGCAGTCTCAGCGGTCCAGCAGTGGTCTTCGCAAAGAAAATCTGCACAACTAGTAATACAGTGGTCAGACTGCCATTCTCACCACTCTTGGACCGCCTCCACTGATACTGCTGTTCATGGGACCAGTAAATACGTAATAAGGCTCTTAGTAATGTTGGTGTTTTAAAGGTAATTAGAAATGTTGATAATTGTATATTTGTAATAAAAATCATTATTATTTACTTTAATATTTACATATGTTCATATAATAAAGACATGTAATACATCAGTGATGTCATTTGAGATGTCATCAGTGATTTCATCAGTGATGTCACTGACCATGTCATGAATGATGTAATATGTGACATCATCAGCAGTGGATTGCGGGCGCGCGAGTTATAGTGAGTCCAACTAACTATAACGTGGGAATTTCAATGGGTTTGTATGAGTAAAATGTCCAGCTAACTATAACTGGTGTGAAACCTATGGTTTTTTCAGTGAATTTCAATGGTTTTTTAAATGCTAATTCCTAACTATAACGATTGTGAAACCTCTGGTTTTTTCACTGAATTTCAAAGGTTTTTTAAAAGCTAATTCCTTTCTATATCGAGTTTGTAACCTACAATTTGTTATTTTTTTTATTTGCTGTTTTGTGTAAGTATTAATTATTAATATATATTTTTTTAATAATAATATTTTTTAAATGTTTCTTTTTTTAATCATTTTTACCTGGGGCGCTCTGGGTGCGTGCACCCGTAAGCTCTCCGGAGAGCGCACCCAGAGTGCTATTTCTGCGGTTGTGTAAAAAAATATGAATGAAAAGTAAATAATAACGCAAGACATTTAGTACCATACATATAAAAGCAGTATTTTTGATTTACGAAATGAAAATGATATTGCATTTCCGTGAAACTATCGAAACGTCACTTAGGCACGCCGCGTAAGCGCCCCCGGAAGCGCCTACGTTCGCGCTGTGTAAGTGCCCCCAGAAGCGCTTCGGTGAGCGCAGCGTAAGCGCGTCAAGTCATGTGACCTTAAAATAACACTTTTCATTGGTTGCTAACAGTTTTTTTTACAAAGAATTAAATCCTCACCCATTTCCTTCACTTCTTCTTTCACTTTTGTGACTGCAAGACCTGCCTTTTTGCTCTCGGTTCTTTGTTGGATATCTTGGATTATCATGGCTGCCAGACCATCCAGCAGTGAAGATGACACCAATGATTTCATCGATGCGTCACTTTGTAAACCCCTGCGCCACATTATACCTACGTCAGGTGTAATGTATGCAAAAGGGATGTATAGACGCAAAAAAGTGTCGTAGAGGTGACGCAGTGAAATCTATGGGATTTCAATGCGTCACTTTTAGGACGCCGTTGTGTCAAAATCTTGGGCCTGCCTCACAGCAGGCATAAGACTGATGCAGGCCCTTTCACATAGGACTTGCCCCATGTGAAAGGATGCATTGCTGGAGTTGCATCATTTTTGTGACACACTCCAGAAATGCATCACTTTTGCGCTTACAGATACGTCTGAAATACTGACGTATCTGTAAGTACTTGCGACATAATGCGTCATATATTAAATATGACGCATGAGTAGAAGACTGAAGGCCTCATTTATGAGGCCATGCGTCACTTTTATGCACTGGTGAGTCACTTTTTGTGACGCACCAGTGCTGTAAAAAATGCACCTTATTGAGTCATATTTACAAAGTGACTCATCAAGGTAGATGCGTCACTTTGTAAACCCCTGCACCACATTATACCTACGTCAGGTGTAATGTATACAAAAGGGGTGTATTGACGCAAGAAAGGGTCGTAGAGGTGACTGAGGAAAAGTAGAAAATGACTCACTCTCCCCACCAGGTATCTATCCAGCAGTTTGCATAATAAAGTAGCAAAGGAATTGACAGCCAATCTGTAAAATTAAAAGACATCTTTATTATAATTAATTATGAGGCTTCGTCGTCCAACCGTAGTTTTACAATTGAAAGAGGGAGCCTGCCTGAGCTTTCTCAGGCAGGCTTTTTATACAAAAAGTTTGGCCCTAGGCTCACATTCTTGCTGAAAAACACATCATTGTAGGTCGCTCCCATGGTACCATAACAAAGCAGGCTATAATTATGAATTCCATTCTACTTGCCCAAACTGACCAACCCATCTTCCATCATGAACATATGTCAAACTTCACATATTTTCCTGTGCAGGCCGGAGAAACTCACAATAGAACTGGTTTCCTCCCCATCATATAAACGGTCACCTCCCCATTGTAAAAGCCCAGAAGCAGAGAAACAGAGCCAGGTGTGGAAGATAGAAATGTAGGATAAGGGATGCTTGTGGGTCATAAACAGGCATGGCTACTGTATTCGGCCTTCTAATCTTGCTCAGGCCAATGTACACAACAAGTTGCTCAGATCTTTAATATAGATTGACTAGAGGGCATGGACTGGTTTGGTGAGGCCAACATCACGTAAGCAGATTCAGCCTGTTCAGGTCAAATGGGAGTCAGGAAGAACTCAAGCTAAGGAATACGTGTCCTTTAAGAATCATTGGCTCATGTATATGCCTATGTAAAGGGCAACACCTAAAATGGACGCTGTTCACAACATGGGACCTGTGGCCTCAGAATGAATTTGCCAATAACTCCTGCATGCATCATTGTATCATGATGAAAATACACACATAAAACTTGCCATTTTCGTTTCTCAGATATCAAAATCATAGCAGAATAATGATATTTTAAACACAGGTTCAAATTTCAAAGAACCTCAGACGCCCCTTTTGCCCTTACATAGGCAATTACTCAGTTCATATTAGCAGCTGTGTCCAAAATCCGTTATAAGCCTCTTGGAAGGCTTCTATTGTCCATCAAATCCGCATCCATCATCTTCTTCCGCGTTGGGCCTCTCGATCCAGGCCTTTTCATGCTCAGTAGGAGTGCCCTCCTGGAACACCCACAGTTCATTCAAAGTCTCAATGTCTCAAAACAAATGTACCAGTGTCTCTCTGTGACACCTCAGGAAATGTGCTCTTCATAGATCAAGGGCACAAAACATCTCGTGCAGAAACAAGCACCACTTAGCAAAATCACCCTCTCAAGATCAGTAGCTCCTTTCCGACTCCAACACTCATCATTTAGTGTTAGAGGACGATCAAGCTGCTCTTCTCATGGGCACCGGAATGTAGTGCCTTTTCCAAACTTGGATTCTCAGGTGCACTGCCTTTCTGCTGGAGCAAAGGGAAAAGAGGTGTGTGTGGGGAAAGGCCAAAAACTCAGGCCAAGGGGGTCAGGGGACCGCGCGCTGCCAGAGGTTTCAAGCACATGACAGTTTGAACAAGTTGAACAAAGTAGATGACAGTTCTGCCATCAGAAGCAGGGATCCTCCGCATCTTTGCACTGAACTTCTGAGGCAAAACAGAAAATCAGCTCCTTTTTTTCTTTTCTTTTTACAACGCCTTCTGATGAAACAAATGGCTTGCTTAGGAGGTACCACTGGAGGCACGCTGATGATCGCTGTCCATGCTGATGACCGCTGTTCACGCTGCTGATTGCTGTTCACGCTGCTGATTGCTGTTCATGCTGCTGATTGATGTTCTTGCTGCTGATTGCTGTCAGGAATTTCAGGGCCAAGAAGTCTGTAGTCGTCTGCCATGCTCACTGATGGGGACCAGGCTTTTTTTGATCACCGGTCTGCAGGATAACATTCTTCCTTTTTGACTCTGGAAGATCCCGCAGCCTAGTGATATAGGAAATGTAACACAATTGTTAGTTTCCTTCAAGTCAGATACAAAAACAGTTAATGGGTTGGCTTTTTGACAAGAGGACTGCAAGCAAGTGGCCTGCAATCTGCAAAGGAGTGGCAATAAGTCATGGGAACCTAAATGGATGCCCTCACACAGTGGCATTATCTAACGGGATACATTATTTAATGGGGTAAATACATATTCTCCTTAATGATGAAGCCTAGGTGTTCCTAAACTCCTTATCTAGAACATCTCAAATAGAGCAATGACATAATACACATTATCAAGGACATGAAGAAGTCCCTTCTTTAAACAATGTGCATCAAATGCGCTATGTAATACAAAGGCTAATGATCAACTGTGCAGACAAGAGGACAAGAACTAGAGAGTCCTGGTATCTGCATGATTAGAACCCATCTTATTAAAAAATTGAAACAGCAGAAACAGAAGAGAACTGAAAAATTAAAAATAGACATTAAAAATATGTCGTACTAAAAAGAATGTAAACTTGAGATATCTCCTATTGAGATGGAAAATCTCCTATTGAGATGGAAAACTTGTATTGGGTCAATTAACCAGGCTATCACTATCCTGACAGTCAGTCTGAAAAGACATTTGAAGTGGGCCTAAAGAAAATTCTTGAAAACTAGTCTGATCAATCAAAAGGGAATGTATGTGGCATAAGGGGGTTCCTACTACATCACTGCAGTCTAGAAGTGTGAACATGAACAATACACCCATAATAATAAATGGGTTGACTGGTGAAAGGAAGATGGAGAAGGGAAAATGGAAGTAGAACACAACTTAAATCTTCAATAACTAAACATGATGCAACATTGGTCAGGGAAGGAGCAAAAAGAAAAATCTATAGGAAGGACAAGAGTTTGCTTGGGTGGCCTAAGGCATGTGACACAGCACCAAGAGCACGGGGATACATGAAAGACCAATGTTACACCAATTTAACTCTACCGCTGACAACTACACCCTATATGGTAATTCTAACTAATGTTCAGTTGTCTCTTCAGGGAAAAAAATTAATCCATAGACTTATTCAGGAATCAAAAAATGCGATCAAAAAAATGCGATATCGAAATTAGGCCACCTTTAGTCACAGAACTATAATTCCATCCTTAGGCCCAATCAAGGATACATAAATGCAGAGCTGCCTGTCCTTAAGGAAAAAGGCAGTTAAGTGACTAACAACGGATGGCATACTTTGATCCAGTATATTATTTTAGTTTTCTTAAAAATCATTACAGCCAAATTTTAGGCATGCAGTGGAAAAACTGCTGCCTTATTTGCTCAAAGTATGAGGCCCATATCTGTGAAATTTATCTTAATACAATATTCATCCAATTTATTGTGAAATAACACATATCGTCATATGTGTTCCTTCACAACACAGGGGAACTTGTAATTCAAAGTAGCACCATAGAACAGAACATACACAAAAAAAAAAAAAAAAAAATACACATATCAAGCCATCTCGAGCCATAAGATATACTTGCTGTATATCAAGCACAAGGAAAAACAGCCCAGACAAACAAACAGCATATATGAATAAACGGTCATACCATGGCACATGTACTGTATACTATAAACCTGCAGCCCAATCTCAATTGTTAAGTCTAAAATCCTATACCCTTCTTTTGACAGCAGGGCATCAGGTAACTGATAACCTGCTGTAAAATATAATGTCGCTGTGTTAAATAACGCGTTTCAGTGGACCAAATGTACAAATGAAACATAAACACACACATTTTTTCTTAAAGAAATTGCGCACAAAAAAAAACATTTCTCTTCAACCAGCCAACTCACGTGTCTTGTGAATTAATCCATGAATTATCTGTAGGAAGAAGCAGAAAAGATACACAACACACACATTTCTCATAATACAACATCAATTATAACCCTTTTTATCAGACTACAAAACATGACACAACGTGACATATAAAAACTTTTCATTACTTACCTGTAACTTTTTTTTATGTACCTTGCAAAAACGCCCGTTCTCACTCAGGCCTAAGGCCTTTAAGTTGCAGAATTTTGGGGAAGGGCTTCTACTTATTGCCTATCTAAAACTTAATGTAACACTTCGTTTTTCTTTTTGTCAAATAAACTTAACTAAAAAAAAATTAGTTCCTAGCATGGAGACACACATATACCAGTTCTACAGATCATTTAGCAGAATGTTTGATATTTTTTTCAAAAGAAATCACCTTTGCATTTGCCCTTTTTAAATCATGTTCCCTCATTTTACACAGTGCTTAATTTGTAAGACATGAAGTGCAGGTGCTACAATTTTGCATGAAGAATACCTTTCCTATTTGTTTATTATCTCAGATGTGCGCTTTTTAACGCAGATGTAATGTGAATGCGGCAAATGAGAACAAGCCAGCCTGCAATGAATGAAGGTTACAAATTTAAATCATATACAATCAACTACATCTCATATAAAGCGCTTGTGTGCAGCATTTTGAAAGCAACTGGGAGCTATGCAAACCACGTGTGGGCTCTACAATCCTTCAGGGTACTGACAAATGAGGCTGCAGTTATACAGAATTAGTGTTCCTTTTATTATTATTAGCGGGCTGCAATGCTGTGTCAGCACATATCTAATTGAAAATAAATGTGTTGGTGACATAATTTACCAAACAACAAGCGTTTTGAGGAACATGCTGGAGCTATTATTTATTCTTTGGCTAAAATGCAATCATCATTGCTGTACATGGCCCTGCATCCTTTGCTCATTTTAGTTCCCAAAAACGAAAATCCCATCCCAGCTAATGTCATATTTGTAATGCTCTAAGAAGATACTTTTAAATTATGAACATGAGCAGGAATTAAATTTATCAGAGCAAGTCAGGCTATTCAAGTGACCTCAGGTCAGGACGTGGCAGGGGCAGGGATTTAAATACAAAGAGGCAGCTGAAGTTAGCATCAGATGCATGTTTAACCATGTCATGCTGCATTCCACAGGCGAGGCCCCAATTAAAAGGTCACAAATGTCAACAAGACAGCCTTACAAGATAACATCTCGGCCGCTACTGCTGGAACACATTATACAGGTTCTGCCAGTCCCCTGCTTGTGGTAATTGAAGCTGACAAGGCCAGTAGGTTTAACCATTTCCACATAACCTGCAATATTTCACTATATTTAAAACAATTTCTATGACACATTGACTCGCTGAATCATAAGAAGGCACAACCTGCAAACATATATATTAAGATCTAAATGTATGTATTTTACTGAAGAGACACTTTAAAAAGGGGCCCTGAAACCATTTAAAACAGTCTATTTATCTGAAAATCGACTTTTGTATTCTGGATACTAAGAAATCCTACAATTTTATTGCATAATGGGTATTACTAGAATGTCTATGAGTCATACATTTGAAAATACTAACTTATACCTTATAGAAATGAGCTTGTCTGCGCCTAGTGTAAGGGAAATTGCGCACAGAAGTGTTTGGTCATTTTCGTGGTACAACATAACTTAAATCAAACATTTTAATGCTAGGGGGTCATAGTATGAGTGTTAAGCTTCACAAATATTAAAAAACGATTTTTGTAGCACTTGTTTTTAATCATTATTTTTCATAATTAATAATTATTTTCTCCTAATGAAGCCTAATTATTGCTATTTGTGACTGTTCTACATATAAAACACTCACTACATCCCTAGCCTATTATTTAGATACATTTTAACACACAAGCCTAGGTGCAGCTGCCTAACTGGGAATGCGTGAGATTACTGCGCCACATTTATTTAAAAAAAAAAAGGACTGTTTGCAAAATTCCACCACCCGTGTTTAACTAGAGAGGTGCTGGCTGAATAAACCTTCTTATTAGATATACTGCAGCTGAAAAGACTTGGCTGTGAACATCTAACACCGTGCGTCTAAAGAACAGGCAATTTCGTTTTTTCATATTTTTTATCTTTGGAGCCTTATTTACATCTATTGAACGTGACCAATACACATACATACATTGAGCTCATTCCAGACACAAAACAGAAGGGGGGTCAAACACTCAGGACACACAAAACAGCGCGCTCAAACCATTTCTAGTAAATCGCGCCGTCGCGATTTACGACAAAACACACAAACAACATAGACATTTAAACACACATTTTAACCCATAGGCCAACACTTAGGACAGGAACAAGGAACAGCCTACAGACTGTGTTCAAAAATAACCTGCCAAAACTAGTTGTAAACCATATTTACAACAAAAACGTTTTAGTTCCTATTTTTTATTTTTTTATTTTTTAAATTCTTCAACAGATTTCCAGAAGGCTGCAAAAGGGGCAGCCTCACAGACCTTTTAGAGCGAGCTCATAAATTGGAGTTCCAACCGGAGGTATCAGACGCGAATCCTCCAACCGGGAATCCTTTGTTGCAACCTAGTCAATACTAATACAAAACAAAATACCGCGACCAGGCATCTGCGCTCACTAGTCGGGTTTCAAACTTCATGGGGCTATCTCCAACGATATACACGCAAATGTACGTGACCCACGGTTTTTGAATACTGCAGTGTTCAAATAATACTAAGGAACCAACACTGAGGAAGATTATCCAACGATAATCTGAACCACAGCAACCAAAGGCCTACCAAATGAACCAAATGTACCGGTACCCAAACCAAAGATTATCTTAACAATAGCAACCAGTGATAATCTACAAAAGCAACCAAGAGTATCAATAAATACTAAGGACCGCGTCACATTTCTGCGACCAATAAAAAACTAAGGACTCAGAACCACAACGAACTGGGAGCGACCCACTTTTATTCTTCAACTAAAGCAGATGGAGAAAATATCCCTTCATTAACTGCCTATACAAATTGCAATTTGCATATACACAAATATTTATCCAAATTGTAACTGTCAATTCCCCACTGCATTAACAGTCTGTTTAAAAAAATACTTACAGCAAAAAAAAAGAATGAATGAGTTCCTTAGTCAGGAGTGACATCTTTAGGAGAGCTTTAAGTCAGAAAAATCAAAAAACATACTGGGCCACAGAGACAGATAATCCCCCAGAAAACCCTGTGCCTAGAGTACCTCTTTTTGGTAGAATTCTGTCTTGTCTTCCCCAGTAGTTTTTCCATCCTTTGACAAAACACTCCTGTAGATAACCACTCCATGATAAGGCCCACAGTTGGATGCGCCATTTGAGGAAAAGTAGAAAATGACTCACTCTCCCCACCAGGGATCTATCCAGCAGTTTGCATAATAAAGCAGCAAAGGAATTGACAGCCAATCTGTAAAATTAAAAGACATCTTTATTACAATTAATTATGAGGCTTCGTCGTCCAACCGTAGTTTTACAATTGAAAGAGGGAGCCTGCCTGAGCTTTCTCAGGCAGGCTTTTTATACAAAATGTTTGGCCCTAGGCTCACATTCTTGCTGAAAAACACATCATTGTAGGTCGCTCCCATGGTACCATAACAAAGCAGGCTATAATTATGAATTCCATTCTACTTGCCCAAACTGACCAACCCATTTTCCATCATGAACATATGTCAAACTTCACATATTTTCCTGTGCAGGCCGGAGAAACTCACAATAGAACTGGTTTCCTCCCCATCATATAAACGGTCACCTCCCCATTGTAAAAGCCCAGAAGCAGAGAAACAGAGCCAGGTGTGGAAGATAGAAATGTAGGATAAGGGATGCTTGTGGGTCATAAACAGGCATGGCTACTGTATTCGGCCTTCTAATTTTGCTCAGGCCAATGTACACAACAAGTTGCTCAGATCTTTAATATAGATTGACTAGAGGGCATGGACTGGTTTGGTGAGGCCAACATCACGTAAGCAGATTCAGCCTGTTCAGGTCAAATGGGAGTCAGGAAGAACTCAAGCTAAGGAATACGTGTCCTTTAAGAATCATTGGCTCATGTATATGCCTATGTAAAGGGCAACACCTAAAATGGACGCTGTTCACAACATGGGACCTGTGGCCTCAGAATGAATTTGCCAATAACTCCTGCATGCATCATTGTATCGTGATGAAAATACACACATAAAACTTGCCATTTTCGTTTCTCAGATATCAAAATCATAGCAGAATAATGATATTTTAAACACAGGTTCAGATTTCAAAGAACCTCATGACGCAGTGAAATCTAAGAGATATCACTGCGTCACTTTTATGACGCTGTTGCGTCCAAATCTTGCGCCTGTATCACAGCAGGCATAAGACTGATGCAGGCCTGGCCCCATGTGAAAGGATGCATTGCTGGAGTTGCATCATTTTTTTGAGACACTCCAGCAATGCAACACAACTTTTTTTTTCTCTATTTTTTTTACACTCTTTTTCCCCGTGGTGCACTCAGGGTGCGCGTACCGGAGAGCGTACCGTTGAGCGCCGCCAGCGCTCACCCCGCGAAATTTAAAAAAAAACGTTTTTTAGTCCTTCATGGTCCTTCTAGGCCCCCCTCAAAAAACCTAGGGGGTCAGGGGGTGTCTACTCTGCCCCCTTTTAATTATATCCCCCTTTCTTTTTTCACCACTTGTGTCTCGATTCCACCGAGACACAAGATGGCGGACTCTCCGGACTGTTTAGAATGTTGACAGACACCCGACAGCCAATCAGCTTTCGCTTGCGCACTCCCGTAGCGCGCCGGGTGCGCTCCCCGTTACGCGCACTGGGGAGCGCCGGCAGCGCGCCTATAGATATATATGTGTTTTTGAACGTAATTTTCATAAAAACCACTGGAGCAATTTTCACCAAACATAGCAAAGGCACATCTGCGTACCAGTCCCTACAATTTTGCCAAGTTTGGCGTAATTGCGTTCAGCGGTTCGAGCTAAAAGTGAGGTCGACCGCCCTATGGAAATTAACATGGGGAAACCACGTGTTGGGACCCCCTTTTTTCTCAGCCCCCACTTCACGAATCCCCCCGAAACTTGCTGGGAAGGAGCGGAGCGCAGCGAGACCATTTTAAGGAAAATTACAGGCAGACCCCTCAATAGGCGGCAAAGTTATTCCCAATAGCATGTTCGGAATTTCCTATGGTAGCCAATCCTAACTATAACTACCTACTGGCGACTGCCAGTAGTATATATATATATATATATATATATATATATATATATATATATATATATATATATATATATATATATATATATATATATATATATATATATATATATATATATATATATATATATATATATATATATATATATATATATATATATATATATATATACATATATATATATATATATACATATATATATATATATATATATATATATATATATATATATATATATATATATATATATATATATATATATATATATATATGCAGGTCCACAACGCGTAGCAACGCTACGTTAGATGCACTCCCCTCGATATTCCAGGAATCAAAAGTCCTCAACAAAGTGCGCTTTTCCAAAATCCATATTTATTTAAAGTGCAGCATCGTGATAAGCCATGGAATCAAAACCCAACGCGTTTCGGCGAGGAAACTCGCCTTGGTCATGGGTAATTTCAAATCCACTAAACAAACATTAAATAAAGTTTAACGTGAAAAGTGCAACATAAACAAAGGACTCATAGCTTGATCATGGTGGCCATCTTAGAGTGGAGTACACATTCATTAGTCACATAGCTCAAATAATACGTTCCATTGGCACCTTATTATAAATCAAAGACATTTTTATGAGAATGAGCCCATTCTTGTCACTTATGTAGTATTCTGACATGCAAAAGAAATAATTACAGGAAACGCTAATTTCGCGTTCTAAAGTCCCGTCAGCATCTTAAATAAATGTGAAAAACATCCGATTTCTTTACTCTCTTTCATAGTAAGACTTCAAATGAATTGCCCAAATGTGAATTTGAGAGATAACCTCATATGTAACCAACCCCCAGTGAGTTTTGCATACTGTCGTAACTGGTCATAGAGTTAACCAAAAAGTTTCTTTTAACCAAAAATTACAATTTTGACCTATTTTTAAATAGTTTTATCAGTCCAACTCAAGTGAGTTTAGTTTGCATAAAACGACGCCCAGTACGTTGCATGCTACATGTAAAATCCCAAGTGAGATATAATATACAGAGCAGTCACTCGAATCAATCCAAGTATGTATAGTCTTAGACGGATGTTTCTTCATGTGCATCATAACATAATCAGTACCTATAAGTGAAACACAAAATAAAGGTGCCGATCAAAATCTATATCAAGCATAACCAGAAACTAATGAATTTAGCTATGAGTTATGAACTGAGTGAATTAAAGTGGTGAAACAAAAATTAAAATTCAACAGCAGAAGGCACTGTCTAGACCAAGGGCCCAAAACCAGTTAGAGTTCTAGTTACATCCGAAACAAATACATTAATTACCATATCCAGACTGCAGCTAACATTAATCACCTAGATGCCATTTCATTTCTTCCTCCGAGTTTAAACCTCTGGGCATAAGGGTAACGAGCTCAATGATGTACCTGTTCTCCATTTGTCTTAATTTGCGGATCTTATCACCACCTCTTTTCATGGCAGGGAGCTTGTCAATTACGAAGAACTTAAGCAAATTTCTATTGCTTTTGTGTTGTTCCTCGAAATGACGTGCCATGGGTGAGGTTTGATCTTTATTGTCAATAGATCTCATGTGTTCAAGGACACGTTTCTTGGCAGGGAACATCGTGCTCCCTACGTATTTCCTTGAACACGGGCATGTCAAAACGTACACGCAATATTCAGATAGGCATGTTAGATGTTTATTAATAGGTTTTTCAACTGCTTCAACAGGAAAAAAGACTTTTTTGATGTTATGGCTATACCTGCAGGCTTTGCATTTCATGCAGGTATAGAAGCCTTTGATGTCACTTGATTTAGTTGTATTCATGCTCACCTCATTTTTACTCAACTTGTCCTTCAGGGAATGTGCTTTCCTGTAGGTCATCATTGGATTCTCCCTAAGAACCTCACTCAGGGTGGGTTCCGTTCTAAGGACATTCCAGTGGCGTTTAAAAGTATTGAATACTTGCCATGATTTGGAATGAAAGGTAGAAATGAACCTCACTACCTCTTTGGTGTTTGCAGTTTCAGGGTTTTCATTGGTTGTTAACAGGGATTGGTGGCTGACTTCACTGGCTTTTTTGAAGGCAGCATCTATGATAGAAGATTGGTATCCCCTATATATATACAGTCTATATAGTGGAATGTCCATGCCCAATGTTGTATGTGGGAAGCACAACAGTGGAATTAAAAAATAGAATCCTACAACACATGCGGGCAACAATACACAAGGACCGATCTAATGCTATAGCCAAACACATGGAACAATTCCATCAAGGAAATTAGCAAAAAATGAAATGTTATGGCATACAGACAATTCCAAAAAGAGAACGCGGTGGGGATCTCGAGAGAAAACTGAGGCAAACAGAATCAAGATTCATTTTAAACCTGAGAACGCTGCATCCGAATGGGTTAAATCAGTCGGAGGAATTATACGTGCACCTATAAATATTTACATGATATGATCATGCAATGAATTAATGAATAATCAGTAAACAAAGGAAAATATCATGAAAGGAAATTCTATAAAAATAATGACAATGGACTAAGCCTATTGGAAGGCAGAACAATCTACACAATGACTCAGCTGATAAAATGGCATGTTCAGAGAGAAAGAAATCACTCATGACATCATCAGTGACATCACTCATGACATCACTTATGACACCATCCTTGTGACAGAGTGACAGACCTCCTTTTAGTGTAATGTAACTCTTGAAACACATATTCAAAAATAGAAACTAACATTTTCAAAAAAATGGAGCTACCCATACCAGTTACAACAACCAATTCAGTAATTCCACCATCTATATACACATCCACTCATTCACCAACAGTTCTATATAGTCACTCATACATATACTCACTCATCATATGTAGTGATACATCTATACATTCTGTTATACACCGACAGTCATCCAAAAGTTACTCACACACATACTCACACATGCAAATAAACTATTGAACATCCATTTATTTGCTTTTACAACTATACCCACACTACCTCCTTACTTCTAAGGAAACTTACACATACTTACTCTCTTAAACAATCACTTATAGAAACACATACTTATTTAAACAGGAACTCTTACAATCTCTTACTCTCACATATACTCACTTATATACATCAAAACTCACATACACTAGATTAAAATATATGTCGTTACTAAAAAAGACAATAGTGAGACAGTCATTCACTCACTAACAAACACATATACACACTCATCCACCCATACAGTCCTGCACATATGCTGTCTTAAAAACACATACAAACAGTGAGTCAGTCACCAACCCATGCAGCCACTTATACACAAAGTGAAACACTGATACATATATTTTAATATTTAAAAGTTACTCGCTAATATATGTATTCAATAAGATACACTTAATAGGGCAGTTAACGAATCATTTTTTTTAAAAAAGCCATCCATTTACATACTTATTTAACCATTTATTCTTCCATCAACCTTTACAAATACATATATAAACCATATTGATTTTTCAGAAAGACACACATTCACTGGCTGGTGTCATCAGTGATGTCATCAGTGATGTCACTGACGATGTCATGAGTGATGTAATATGTGACGTCATCAGCAGTGCATTGCAGGCGCGCTTGTTATAGTGAGTCCAACTAACTCTAACGTTGGAATTTCTATGGTTTTATGTCAGTAAAATTTCCAGCTAACTATAACTGGTGTGAAACCTGTGGTTTTTTCAGTGAATATATATATATGTATATATATATATACACAGAACTCCTCCACGCCGCTTCCAATCCAACCGGACCAGTGAGGCGTTCACACAGGAGACTGCCAGTAGGTAATATATATATATATATATATATATATATATATATATATATATATATATATATATATATATATATATATATATATATATATATTACCTACTAAGGTAGGTAATATATATATATATATATATATATATTACCTACTGGCAGTCGCCGGTAGGTAGTTATAGTTAGGACCTAGTTTCCATAGGAAATCTGCAACATTCTATTTGGAATAACTTTGGCGCTGGTTGACGAATCTTCGCAAATTTATCAAAGAAAATGGCCTGTTCCGCTCCACTCTTTCCCTGAAAGTTTAGGGGTGATTCATGAAGCAGGGGCTGAGAAAAAAGGGGGTCCCAAAACATGTTTTCCCCATGCAATTTTCCATAGGACCTTTAGCCAGGGCTAGAGCCCGAGCGGCTGAACAGAATTACTTCAAATTTGGCAGAGATGTAGAGTTCGGTTCGCAGATCACCCTTTTTGTGAAATGGTGTAAATCCATTCAGTAGTTCCTGACAAAATCAAAACTGTACGCGTACAGTACGCGTACAGGTCCGCGTACCGTATGCGTATGTATGCGTACCTTTCCGAGCACGAGCTGCATTCTGATTGGCTGTCAACTGTCTGTCAACACTCCAAACCAGGAAGTGTTGGTAGACATCTTGTGCCTCTGTAGACTGAGGCACAAGAAAGCAGAAAAACAAACGTGTAAAACGCAAAAAGGGGGCAGGGTAGAAACACCCTGACCACCTAGGCCTGCTCAGGGGGTCCCACAAGGACCTCCAAGGCTCCGAATTTTTATTTTTTTCAAAAAATCTCGGGGTACGCGTACCACGCGAGAAAAAAACAGTCTGCTGGGGTGACCAAATCCCTCTTGCTCACGGGTGGAGTACAAATAAAGGCCTTTTACTTGCACTCCACCCGGGAGCAAGAGGTAGGCTTACCTCGAAACGCGTAGGGGCTGTTTTTTTCGCCAATAAACCTGAGCACTGAAAATTGAACTTGGGCCTCGACTCTGGTGTTTTAATATACGAGGAATACTGCAGGAATTGAACATATATATATATATATATATATATATATATATATATATATATATGATTGCCACAATTCGCTCTGTTGTACGAAAGTAGACGGCACTCAAAAAAGTCTCTTATCCAGGTGAAATTTTTATTTGGCAGACCCCCTGCCCCCTCGACAAATGCGTTTCATCACTTGGGCTTCGTCAGTGTCAACCAGATTACAGTGAAGAACGCCATTTTATCCCCACCTCCTCCTCATCATAGAAAGAGGACTGAATCATGCCAAATTGGCAGCCATCTTATCATGTGCATCATTTTGTTAAAAACAATGTAAGTGAAAGTTATACATGGTAGGGTAAATGGTAAATATAAAGTGCTCGTGCAATTTAAAAACTACATTAAAAAATTATATTCGAAAGATATTTTTACATTTCATATCCTCGCATATACCACATTTCATTTAAAGAGGGACAGTAAGAGAGAAACAATTCATTTCTAAGCATGGTGCTATCGCTCCGCCTTATTGGTCATATGTGCTTACTCTCAAAAACCATTTAAATATAACAATGTTTTAAATAATAAGACCTTGCACGCTGCAATTATCGTTTTTCAGTTAGATGTTATATCTAATGTCCCATATTATTATAGATATGCGAGAGTGTAATTTGGCCCTGTATGGGCATCATTATTTTCGTACACTGGTCCCTGCTTTGCAATTACGCCCTGTATGGGCGTAATTGCAAAAAAAAATAATAATAAATAAATGAATATATATATATATATATATATATATATATATATATATATATATATATATATATATATATTACATATATATTACATATATGTATATGTAATGTTTGGTGCATATTTCCTGGTTCGTCATTGGTATTGTTTTGTGAAAGGTAGGTTAGCACTTTTCAAAGTTGTAGTATTTTCTTTTAGTAAGTACATGTAAAGAGACAGAAGTTGGAGGGTGTTTTGTTAATAATTTGCTATTTTACAATCTTAATTTCAATTACCAGTTAATTTTAGTTTAAACTTACATTTTACTTTCTCTTCAAGAAAGTTTCGCTGAAAACTCCAAAGGTTAGAGGGACGCTATAGTTAGAAAACAGAATGTAAAAAACCTGAGAAATGTACTGAAAAATAAAAGGTTACAGGGACGTTACAGTTAGGCTCCAATTTCACATGCACAAAACCATGAAAATTTAGCAGTTATGGAGGTGGGCAAGGAGGAATTAAAAATGACGTTGAGGCCATTACCTGTATATTGTGTGTGGACTGCACACAGGATGGTGCAGCCTATGGGAATAAGATGTGTTACAATATATAAGAATTTGAGGGTCTGTGATGATTGATCTGAACGTGAGTCATGTCTGTGATAAAGAATGTCAAGATTATGATATATAATGAGATCTGTGATGTCTGGAGAGTGAGTACTGTGGATCGTGAATTCATGAGTAAGAGTTTAAATGTGTGTTTAGCAGTTTGTTGTGAGTTGTTAGTTGGATATGGATGAGGTAGGAGCTGAGGGCTGAATGTTTTATTGGTATGAAATATAGTTTGTTTTGTCTGGGGGTGAGTGAGGGCAAGGGAAGCGCAGCATATTAGGAAATGCACATGTTGCTATGCCATCTGGCTGTTGCAATCTCTGTGGACTGTCTGACTCTCTGCCCTTCTTGGCTCTGCAATGCCCAAAAAGTTGATAGTTTACCCTTTCCTAAGGATACCAAGGCAGGTAGTTTATGGAGTATGGGGGGTCTTGTGAGCTTTGATGCTGTGTAGGAAATTAAAGTGTTTCCATGGTCCTTGACAGTTACAATGGTCGGATTAGTATTTATCTATGTTTAGAAAAGGAATAGCTTACCTGTGTTGTAATTGATTTGTAGAGGCTGTCATGAAGCTGCCTTGTAAGTCTGTATGCCTGGAGTGGGGGTATTCTTGGGCATTTCCACTGGCCCTCAGTGCAGCAATTGGACTAATTTGAACTTCCACTGGTGGCTAGAAAGGAAACATCCCCATGTATTTGTTCTCGGAGGTTGTTGTGGGATGATCTTTTGACACTGGGTACCAAGGGTGACTTTGGGATGCTTCTGTCTTAGATGCAGTGAGGCTAATTAAAACTAAAATCTGGGCAGTTGCTAGGGCATAACAATTGTCTTTCAGAGCTTCTTGAAAGTTTGGGCACATTTGGAGCACTAACATACAAGATATAGGGCCTGACTCACAAAGGTAAGTTAAAACTTTTTGAGTAAGGTTACACTTTGTAGTAAGTTCACTACTTTCGCCATTCATAACCTCCGAGTGTAGACTTACTACAAAAGTGTAAGTTACATGTCTCCAATCCCAGAGTAATATAATTGGTTACTCTTTAGTGGGTGGGAGACGTCCCTTCTTAAGCCCATTCCTGAACCTCTCTAAACCCTTTTTATTCATTCCTAATCCCTTCCACTTTAGTGATAGGTCTGGGTCTTTTACCACCCACACTCTGGTGTCCACTCACATTTAGAACTAAAATCTATATTTCATTTTGAAATACTACAAAACGTATTAGAAAAAGTGCAGTTTTTTACTCTGGCTGGTAGATTTTTTTCTGGAAGTTCTACAAAATTTAGTTTTTCATCTCTGGAGGACCCGTACAAAATGCTGAGGCTTCTCAACAAAGACTTAATCTTGTCAGTAAGAGATTTCCAGGTTTATACCACTTATAGAGAAGATGACCACAATCTACAGGCTCTGCCTTGGCATGTCCTCTAACCTTGTCGCACTGGCAGATTCTGACCTCTAGAAAAAGTTAAATCTCCAGAGTGGGAAAAGACACCAAGGGTGTCCAATAACATCTTGACTTTAGCGGCTACTACAATTCAAGGTTAGTCTAATTTTCCATTTTTTTGCTGAGTGGCTTGCAATTTCAGCAGGATTGTGGAACCAGTGTATCTGACATTGTGGACCCTAAGTCAGCAATTGCTTTCTGCCTTGTCACACTGGTGGCTTTTGACATCCAGAGAAAGGCTAGTCAGCTAGGTTGGCATAGGCCTTCACCTCTGCCCTATTGGTACAGGACTACCTGTTGTATTTAAAGATCTCTGTTTACCTGACAGAGATCTATTTTGGCTGCAAGTGCAGTCACTGTTGGGGCTGGTGCACTTTCAGCAAAGAAGAGTGCACAGAACTGTCTTGTATTTTTTTTACCCGATTAGCATTCTTTTTTCTTTCTTTTTTTAAAATAAGCCTTCAAAGTGGAAGTTTGTGTCTGCAAAGTGCTTTCTCTTTATGAATGGGAACCATTGTTTCCCCTGTCCATGTCCACATTCTTGCATGGCGGACCAGGGAGCGGGAAGCATGAATCATAAGCATAGGCCTAAAGAAGGCAGACCTCCATTAGTCTGAAAGGCAAAAGCCCTTTGAAGGACAGGTTGTACCTTTGATTGGCTACTGCTCTACTGGTGGGTAAATCGTGGTTTCCTCTAAGTCAGGGGTCTCCAAACTAGTCCTGGAGGGCCGGATCCAGGCCAGATTTTTAAAATTACTACATGTATCTCAATGGGGATATCCAAAAAATCTAGCATGGATCCGGCCCTCCAGGACCGGTTTGGATACCCCTGCTCTAAGTAGTAAGGTAAAACCCTAGACCAAACGTGCACTGTCAGACCTTGGAGAGGAGCTACAACTTGACACTCTTAACACCCTTACTGCTTTTGCTAAGCTACAAAGATTAATTTCAGGATTCCTCATGAAAATCAGCTTTAACCTATAAGTGCTAGACTGTTTTACTGACACATCTCGTATCAAGACTTCTCTCTCCCATAGACTAACACTCCAGTTTCCTTGTATGAGGTATCTATCAGAAGGTATAATGCAGGGTTGGCCCATAATGCATATCAGTGGGCAGCCTAGCACTGAAGGGAGTAAAGGTATACACAGTGTAAGAACAACGATTTAAGATAAGCTTCAGTCCTAGTGTCTGAGCTGAATAATTTAATAAGTATTGTTAGGAATTGTGGTATATTATATGGTATGGTTGTTTGACCTTACCTTGTCATATATTCTAAAAACAACAACTATGGGTTCAATCAGGCTCATTTGCTAAACCTTAGCTCAACTCTGGGTACCTGTGGACTTAAGCAGTAAGGTGTATACAAAGAAACAAATGTAAAGCATTTAGAAGTACTAAAACATCAAAATAAGAAATTCATGCAACATGAAAGTACAACACCACGTTAGAAACATAAATTGTATCTGTTTATGAATTTTTAGACACTAAAATGAACAAAATCCAACCGAGAGCTACAAAGATAAGAATACTTGAAGAAATCATAAATGTCATCTGTGCAAATAAGCACTGGTAACTGTAAAGCTTGGAACCTTTGTAAAACCTTTAAAGAGTTGTGTTTGGTTGTAATGGCAAGTCGTGGGGGGAAAACATGGCGGCCGCTTAGAACACAGTCGCGGAGGCTCCCGTGAAGGAGAAGCGAGAACAACAGCAGTTTTCGGGAAAACATGTCGATAAGTGGGTGTTAAGGTTATATGAGCACTCGGCACTCGGAGAATTCAGCATCTGAACAAATCCGGCAAAATCGGCACAATCGGCAAAATCGGGTAAAACTTACGGCGACCTGAAAACCGTGAGCCTGGGATGCTGTGCGGGCAGGGAGAATGCCGTGAGTGAAGAGCGAATCGAGTGTGCTGTACCTTGCTAGTTGAGTTCCAGGTGCCGCTATTCTGGTCTTGGTTGCATTTGGAGGTGGATGTGGATGGTTGCTACTGCGATGAAGCAGCACGGCAGTACGGCTGAGAGGCGATATTGATTTTGAAGAAGGTGCAGAGGCTAAAAGGAGGACGAAAGTGGATACTGCAAAATCTTCGATTCAGGACGCCTGCTGGGCCCGTGTAGCTCGAGAACTTGGCATGGGCCGGAGGGTATTAACACGGAGAGCAAGTCACAGAGGTTTGCAAAAAGAGAGATTAGAAGTAAGTAGACGCAGTACTGATACAGGGGGATGGAGGGGTGAGGGAGTAGAAGGGCGTTGTATGTGAAGAGAGCAGGCTGAGAGAGGGGAGTGCAGGGAAAACTGGCGTAGAAAAATTGAGGTCAGAAATCAGATCTAAGCTCCTCAGTTAAAAGGGTGTCTGGACCTCAAGTGAAGAGAGGTGCAGAGGGGGAGGTCCAGACAGCGGTTGGCTTTCTGCCTGTAGCGGAGGTAGGAGTGATAAAACCCCCACAGAAAAGATATCTTTTGAGAAGTGGCAAAGGGGGTGGTTGTAAGAGGGGGGGGCAGCCCCTATCACGCAACCCTAGCAAAATAGGAAAGGCAACTACCTCACTTACAGAGGAGGGTGGTAATGATCCCGGAGAGTGGGTGACCCCCAAAAATAAGACCCCATAAAAGAAAAATCGTAAGACTCAGAAAGGAGAGTTTCAAACCTCTAACCTTAAGATAACCCCATCCCTGAGAACCTTTTTTAAGGTAGTTCCAAAAGCAATGCTGTTAAAAAATCCAACTTTAGCCTCTACAAAAGCAGCCTCAAAAGAGGAAAATATTGTAAGCATTAACAAGTATCAGATTTTGGCGGAGATTTCGGAATCTCAAGATAGGGTGGCCATAAAAAGAGAATGAGGAAAGTAGGGCTTGGAGAGGGGGACCTTCTGAAATAATGGACCCACAATTGAGTCAGCATCAGCCCCCGATACAGCAGGAAACATCGCCACAGCAGGTTGTGTCGCTTCAGATTTTAAACCAAACAGGAGCAGAAACAGTAGGTAAACAGGGGAGTGGCCTCTGGTATTACATCCGGGTCTCCGCTTGACCCGATTCCATTAAAAATCTGGAAGGAGTTCGAGGCTGAGCTCTTCCCCACGCTTCGGCTGGTCTGCAACCAGTCGCTTACTACTGGAGTGGTTCACCTCAGTGGAAACAAGCTGTGGTGACTCCTCTATTAAAAAAGCCCGCCCTTGATCCTGAGTGCCTCAAGAACTTTAGGCCCATCTCGTTTCTACCTTATCCAGCAAGAATTGTAGAGCGGGTGGTGGCAGGCACCCTCTCCAGACACCAAGAACAGCATAAGCTCCTGGAGGAAGTCCAGGTTGGCTTTCGGCCAGTCCATGGCACTGAGACGGCCTTGGTGACCGCGCTGGATGAGCTTCGTTGGCGGGCAGACAGGGGACAGGTAGGGGTTTTGATCCTGCTTGACCTGTCTGCCGCCTTCGGCACGGTGAACCATGGAATTCTGCTGGACAGGCTGAGAGAGGTGGGGGTTGCAGGTAGTGCCCTTGGGAGGTTTGAGTCCTTTCTTCAGGACAGAGAACAGGCTGTGTGTCTCCCCCCCTTCCAATCCGCCTTTTCCATCATCTCGCATGGCGTTCCAAAAGGCTCAGCAGTTAGTGTGATATTATTTAACATCTATATGAATCCTTTAATTGCGGTCATCAAACAATATAATATTGAAATTGGTAACTACGCTGATGATACGCAGTTTATTCTCTCCTTGGAGGGAGATGAATCAACCTCCCTGGAAGCATTCCACAACTACCTACGAGATACAGCGGGCTGGTTGAAGTCCAATTCCCTGCAATTTAATACAGGAAAGACGGAGGTGTTATACTGCCCAAGGCCTAGGATACAATCTCTTCTACCCAGCAACTTCTGGCCTGCGGATTTCACTCCACTGGTGCAGCCGGTGAAGGTAGTGTGGAACCTGGGTGTGATGTTTAACAGCGACCTTACTCTGGTGGTGCAGGTCTCAAAGACAGTAGCTGGCTGTTTGGCCATTATCCACCTCCTGAGGAAAATCCTTCCTCTGTTACCGCCCCTCGTCCGGGTAGAGGTGGTGCAGTGTACTATGCTCAGTAGGCTAGACTACTGTAACTCACTGTTGTTGGAGTCTCCAAGCTATCTTATGGATAGACTACAGAGAATTCAGTCTGCAGTGGCAAAACTAGCTCTGGGGTGGCCAACAAGATCTTCTTCTTCAAGGGCTTTGTCTCAGCTGCACTGGCTCCCAGTGAGATAGAGGGTGCAATTCAAGTCTCTCTGTCTGGCCTTTAAAGCTCTCCATGGGTTGGGCCAGGGAAACAACACTTACAACAACTTTTACAATGCACTACCTTTACAACAAAACTTTTACAACGCAACATCCATTACAACGCATGCCATTACAACGCAGCCATTACAACGCATGTCACTACAATGCATACCACTACAACGCATACCTTTACAACGCAGTCATTACAACGCATACCATCACAACGCATACCTACACTATCCAACACTTACCCTACTGTTGCACCCCCTAGAGTTAGAATAGTAATTTTTACCCCTACAATATCCAATACTTACCCTACTGTTGCACCCCCTGGAGTTAAAATAGTAATTTTAACCCCTACACTATCCAACACTTACCCTACTGTTGCACCCCCTGGAGTTAGAATAGTAATTTTTACCCATACACTATCCAATACTTACCATACATGCAATGTAATGGTATGCGTTGTAATGGTATGCACTGTAAATGTAGTATGCGTTGTAGTGGAATGCGTTGTAAAGGTAGTTTCAAAGATTTCGTTATAATGGCATGCGTTGTACTGGAATGCGTTGTAATGAATGTTGCGGTTTAAAAAATGCGTTGTAAAGGTATGCGTTGTAAAAGTTTGCATTGTAACAACATACATCCGTTGGGCCCTGTTCGCTTGCAACAGAAGTTCTCGTAGCATGCGCCGGCCCGCAATCTACGCTCCTCCTTGGCCAGGCTGGTGACCATAGCTACGTTTAAGAAATCTAAAGCAGGAGGCAGATCATTCGGCGTGGCTGCGGCGAAATTATGGACAGCCCTTCCGGTTGGACTTAGGCATGCCTCCGACCTCCTCGCGTTTAGGAGGCACTTGAAAACATGGCATTTACCGAACTCCTAGCTTGCTACCAGTTGTCCCCCCTCCGATATGAGTCTGTCAGCACCATGACGCCTTTTTAGGTGATAGTGCGCTTTAGAAGTGAAATAAATAAAATAAATAAATAAATAAAAACAGATGGTGAACTCAAGTATTGGAGGGGGAGATACAATTCAAGCAGTGGGAATGCAAGAAGGAAATCAATCTCATCCACTACCTCAGACACAACACCATCGGGAGCAGCACCCTACGTTACAACCGCTGCCTCTGCCTCAACCCAAGCCCCAGGCGCTGGCACAGCCTCTGCCTTGCTGCCGCTGTAGGTGCCACATCCACATCCTCACTCTCAATTTCCACTGCAGACTCAGTCTGCGACATCATCAGTATTACAAGATAATACACAATCAGTAGTTGAGCTAATTCAGTTATTAACAACTGAAGTACGAAGCAGATTTGAAATATCTGAGCAAAACCACTAGGAGATCAGGTCGGTTTGTGATAATTTGGGAAGGATGTTGGATGAGGTGACTAGCAGGACTGCACAGCTGGAAGTGGAAGTGAAAGAACTAACTTCTCAAACAAAAGCTAACACAAGGGAAATTACCAACCTTAGAGGGAGTGAGAGGCAATTGAAAGAAAACATTGAATCGTTAGAGAACAATCGAAGGTGGTGTAATTTGCAGATTTTAAAGGTCCCAGAGGGAGCAGAGGGAGAAGACATTAAGTCTTTTGAGGTGCTTCTGTTTAAAGAAGGATTGCAATGGAAATGGACAGAAGAAGAATTAATGAAAGACATACAGAGGGTGCATAGAGACCCTTACAGGAGAAATTTGAATAAAAGCAAACTGAGGAAAATACTGGTGAACTTTCATACATATATCTTGAAAGAGGAAATTCTTCTGAAAGCACTAAAATTAAGACTTTTGACAGTGGATGGAAATGATTTTGAGATCAGATCTGACATCTCAAAATTAACGTAAACAGACAATGGGAACTAGGAAAACTGTTTGAGCCATTTAAGAGTCTGGGAGAGACAGTACAGTTAAAGTTTCCCGCCAGCCTGCGTGTTATTGTATGACAATAAAATGCAGAATTTCCGCAGAGCTGAAGATGCAGAGAGTTTTTCAGAATCAATCTCAGGGGCAGCCGCCAGGTAAAATATGGGATGGGGTATAATCTTCAGATCTGATATCGCCAAGAGTTCAAATAATGCGTAAAATATAGATAACATAGAATAGAAAATGATAACCTTTTGGATGCACGTTTGAGATAATAAGGGCACGATAGTTAATCGAAGAAAATCTCCTGAATGGGGGCCTCCCAAGGCTTTGAGCCATCAAGGAAGAAGAGGAGGGGTTCCCGAGGGGAGGGGGATGGGGATCACGGTCTGTTGTTAGTGCACGGGTGTGGGAGCATGGGGGAAAAAAACATTAAAAAAAAAAAACGTTTGTCCTCTATATATATCGTATCTCAGGATGTAATGGAGCCTGAGAGAACAAAAAGAAATGGCAGATAGTCAGAAGTCTCGTATAGAATTTTTATCTTGGAACATAAATGACTTGAGAGGATCTCATAGGCGGGAGAGGGTGTTGCAGCACTTAAAGGATGCGCCAGCTCAAATTATTTTGTTACAAGAGACGCACTTAACCTGCAAGGAGATGAAAGAGCTATTCGAGAAAAGGAAATGGGTACAAAGTTTGATATGCACGGAACAGCAACTCACAATAAGAGGGGTGGCGATATTAATAAAAGCGAACGCCCAAATTGAGGTAATAGAAAGTATAGTAGACAGGACAGGCAGATGGGTAATTGTGAATATAAAATGCCACAATCAGCTATACACAGTAGTTGGGTATTATGGGCCCAATATTGATGACCCTCTTCCGTTTGGTCAGTTGGTCTCAGAGTTATTGGATTTTCCCGACCCTGTCATAATGGCAGGAGACTTTAATGTGGTCTTAGACGGAAATTTAGATTTTTCCACTAAAAGTATGTAGGTGCAAGACGCATAACAAGTCAACGTCCTTAATAATTAATACTATCAAATCGTTAGGGTGGTGTGACACTTGGAGAGAAAAGAAGGGGCTGTTAAAAAGTTTTACATTTAATAACAAATAATACAGTCATCAGTCTAAAATAGACTTCTTTCTAGTGAATCAAAGTATAAAACATCAAGTTGGAGATGTAAACCATGTGGGTGCGCATATGTCAGACCACTCCGCCATAACGTTAACTCTGTTTCCACAGGATACGGGGGTACAACAGCGGTGGACTATGGATCGCACCATACTGGTGGATGATACCTTAATGGAAAGACTGGGTCTGGAATCCCAAGAAGTTTTTGAGAACAACCTGGGAAGTGCTCCCTTAGGGATAGTGTGGGACACTTATGAAGCCTTTTTAAGAGGGAAAATTACATTGGCTCAGGTATACAAAAACAGGCAGAAGAAGGCGGAAATTCAATACCTAGAAAAAAATATTCAGAGTTTGGAATATAAGATTCATACCAACGAGTTAGGAGGCGAGGAGGGTCAAGCTTCTATCCAGACTCATAAATCAAATCTCGTAGCAGTGCTAGAAAAGAGGTTACAAGATAGATAGCGCGCTGGTAAACTGGCACATTTTAACTATGGGGAGGGGTGTGGCAAGCTTCTAGCTTGGAAGATAAAAAGAAACCAGGTGAGAAGATACATAAAGGAGCTACATTATGAAACAGCAGGAGGCCCAATAAAAGTGGGGGATAGTACGGAGGACATAATATTAAAATATTTTAAACAAGTATATACAGAAGATTTGAGTACAACAGGGGCCGAGATATTAGAACGCCTACACCAAGACCCCCACTTGAAATATCAGAGTTTCGGTAGGAGGGTATCAACGAGGAGTTAACGGAGGAAAAAAATGAGAAGGCCATTAAACTAGGGAAATCGAATAAAGCAGCGGGCCCGGATGGTCTCCTCAAGGAATTATATAAAAAATTAGAGAAAGTCTTAGCTCCAGTCTTAAAGAAACTGTTTTCTGCAATATTTAAAAAGGGGGAAGAGTTCCCTCCCTCATGGAATGAAGCTACTGTCACGCTCCTACTAAAACCAGACAAACCACCCGACTGTTGAGACTCGAACAGGCCCACTTCGTTCTTAAATTCCGATTACAAGATCTACTCAAAAATATTAGCGGATAGGCTAAATGGAGTGGTGGGAGCACTCCTACATGAGGATCAAAAAGGGTTTGTGAGAGGGAGAAATATTAAAGATCTTACACATAACCTCATAGGCGCCATTTATCTAGCCTCGGTAGATAAAGTGCCTTTAGCAGTTATTACTGTTGATGCAACCAAGGCTTTTGATCGCGTGAACTGGCGATATTTGGAGGAAATTTTGATGGTATCTAATTTAGGAGGAAAATTCTGTAGGGCCATAATGCAATTGTATAAAGCCCCATCTGCAAAAATATTAAAAAATAGAAGATTATCAAAGAAGTTTAACATTTGTAGCGGGACAAGACCCGTTATCCCCACTACTTTTTAATTTATATATTGAGCCCCCAGCGGAAAGGATTAGGAAACATGTCAAAATTATTCCTTTTAAAGCAAGAAGTTGGGAAAAGAAAGTGGGCCTATACGCCGATGATCTGGTGGTGTATACATCGAACGTGGAATCAGCCTTACCAGTGGTGTAGGAGCTTGCTGCTGGTTTTGGCAAGATTTCAGGTTATGAAATAAAACGGTTATAATGGTCTGGAATATTGATACATGGGTAGAATGTGTAAAAAAGGAAATTAGATACTTGGGTATAAGAATAGTACAGAATATAGAGCAAATTCCTGAAACTAACTTCCATAAGGTCAGGAAAGAAATTGGGAAACTGCTGTTGGGCTGGACACATCTCCCATTATCAATTTATGGAAGAGTGAACATCATTAAAATGACCATCCTTCCAAAAATTACTTTTCTATTCCAACATATCACGATGGCCTTAAGGAAGAATGGCTTAAAAATGCTCAGTCCAAAATCTCCAGCTTCATATGGGCCTCTAAAGGAGTGCGAATCTCCTGGAAGAAACTTAGAAGGCAATATGAGAAAGGAGGACTTAAGCTGCCGGATCTTACTTATTACACATGGGTGTTTCTGCTAATAGGAGGGAAACGTCTGTTTAAAGTTCCAGACGAGTTGGATATGGGCAAAATGTATAAAGCAATGCTAAAAAATGTAAAAGGGGGAGACATCGACTTTATACATAAATATGGGGACCCTCGCTACTTTAAAAAGATTTGATTTAAAAACTCTGCAGAGTCTAGCTACAACCTGGTATAACGTTAGGAGGGAATTAAAGATCAAGTATTATAGCTGTTGGGCACCAATATTTAACTCACCAGGATCCCCGGAATGGAATAAAGACAGTCTGGCGCAGCCACTAAAAGAAGCAGGAATACTGCTCTGGGGTTCGGTGATGAAAGATGATGCTCTAATCTCTTGGGAGGAGGTCCTAATACTAACGAATGGATGATTATCAAGATTTAAATATCTCCATATGTTGAGTTGGAGTCGTACTGAAGGATTCGGGGCAGGACAGGATAATAAACTGGAATCATCCCAGGCGACTGGAGAAAACCAAAAAAAAGAGGTGGCGCATGGATACTGGCTGTCGGTGGAGCTGAGGGATGGTAATTTTAACCTGCAGAAAGAACTGTAGGAGAAGAGCTTGCCTGGGGAGCAGTTGGAAGAATTATGGCAAGTATCTTGTACTACTTTATACTCCACAGTACGGCCCACAAATTTAAGGTGGAACCACCCCTTTGTCTCCACAGGTTTTATTGGACGCCATACAAATTATCCAAATTGGGGAATGGAGCAGTGCCAAAATGTCCTAAGTGTGGTAAAGTGAAAGCCGACGATATCCACATGTTTTATGACTGTCCAATGATCCATGTGGAGGAGTGTGGCTCAATGGTTAGAGCGGCAGACCCTGATGCAGAGTTCTGACCAGGGACCAAGGTTGGGTTCCCGCCTCGGCGGGGTCTCGGGCTCAATTTCTTCGGACCTGTTAATTGTCGCCTCGGTGCCTATTCTAATCACGGGCCCCACACTGCAACTCTGGGCAATAGCTTGCTTGAATGAATGAATGAATGAATGATTAAAATTTATAATGCGCAGACAATAACCCGAAGGTATCAAGGCGCCTAACAGAACAGAACAATAAAGAGGGAATCACTACATCACTACAGGTACGCTTGCACAAAAAGGTGAGTTTTCAAGGCCCCTTTGAAAGCCTGAAGGGTGGGTAATGATCTTATTTCCAGAGGGAGAGCATTCCACCACTTAGGGGCCAGTGTGGAAAAGGCCCTGCCACCCCATTTCGCTCTCCTGAAACGGGGGGTAGATAGCAGGAGTCTGCCAGAGGACCGCAGATTCCTAGTGGGAGAGTATCGGGACAGAATAGATCCAAGACCAGAGGGGCTATTTCTGGCCAGAGCCTTGTATGTCAGGCATACGATCTTAAAGTGAATCCGTGCCTCAACAGGGAGCCAATGAAGCAGATTTCTCGCCGCTGTGGCAGAGGAGCGCTTAGGAAGGTCAAGGACAAACCTGGCCGCCGCATTTTGGACTACCTGCAAGCGCTGTAGAAGGCTCTTATTCAGGCCCGCATACAGCGCATTGCAGTAATCTATTCTTGAGCCTATAAGGGAAACGGCTATCTGTTTCCTGGCCTGAGGGGAAAGGTAGTTTCTAATCCTTCTCAGGATATGGATAATGCCCCAGCAGGTGGAGATGGTTCGACTGACCTGCTTGGTCATGTCGAGGGCAGGGTCTATCATGACCCCCAAGAATTTGGCGGAAGAGGTAGGGGAGGGACAGGCTCCTAGTGAGTCTGGCCACCAGCTGGAAGACCAAATTTCCTCTTTTCCTCCGAACACCATCACCTCAGTCTTCTCTCCATTTAGTTTAAGCGAGTTGGTAATCATCCACTTACCTACCGCCTCCATACAAGATCTGAAATTGGAGGCAGTCGGGGCGCTAGTGGAGGAGAGAGAGACTAGGATCTGAGTGTCGTCGGCATAGGAGACTATCTCCATCCCGTAAGATCTAATAAGCCTGGCAAGTGGGGTCACATAGATGTTAAATAGGGTCGGACTTAGCCTCCACACCAGCCCCAACAGCACTAAGGATGCCTGGCTTCACCCTGGGGGTGCCCAGGAGTGGACACTTCACAGGGAAAGCCAGGAGGGGTTCCACAGCGGTATGAGTATCAGCGCCAGGAAGCCGTATAGGCGACACCACGCTCTATAAGTACCATGACATTTACATTTACATTTACATCCAGGATTTTTCGTTGGAAGTGAGTAATACATTCTCTGTTATACTTGGAGAGACGCTCCAGATAAGCATAACTTTGATTTTCTTTGGGGTCCCTGCTAATTATGCATCACAGATAAAAAATACAAATAAACTGATTTTCCTCCTCATATTACTCGCCCGCAGGGAAATATGTAAAAATTGGGTGAAAGTGGCACATCCCAGTAAAATAGATTGGTTGGCCTCTATACAACATACACAGATCTTCAATAAGTAAGAGAAACAACTTCTGGGCTCCAAATGAGAAATGGGTTGAATCTATAAAAGTCCGATGATTAGGCCTCTATACCATTTTGCTTAATATTCTGATGGTGGCACATAACGGTCTTAAAGTATTTGCTACCGATGGGTGAATAAGGAGGGCACGGTGTAGAGTGATCCATCCCAATATATGGATGATTGGGTAGTTTCAATCCTTTCTTGATTGGGACCCAAGACCCAAAGCTCTGGTATACTTAGGCAATGAGGACAAAAAAGTGAAAACAAAAAAAAGAGTTGTGTTTGGCTACTCCGGCTGTTTGGGCAACGAACTGAAGCTCAAGCAGCTACATAGAGTATGGACAGTTACCTTGCCACCAAAGCAGTTTCAAGTTCAGTTTCGGGTTCTTTGGATGAACTGCTATAGACCAATAGTTCTGGTGCGAGAGGTACAGTATGTTGAAAATGCTGTAAGATGTTGAGGATGCTGTGCCGCTGAAGGGAGTTTTCCTGGGATTTCCCATTGGTTCATGTTCCAGGTCGAGCAAATTTGGCCAAAGGGGTCAATGCCCCTCAAAGTTCTCTTAGGTCAAGCTAAATTCCAGTTGCCACTGGAATACTGGTCACAGGTCAAATCTATCTTATCTTATCTTATCTTAGGTGCAATTTATAAAGCGCACTGACACCGAAGCTTCCTGGCGCTGATAGACAGAGCAAGTGAGGGGTGAGCACAGATGGCGAGGTTCTAGCTGAGGGTGGGGAAGAGATGAGTTTTGAACAGTTTTCTGAAGTTCAGGAGGGAAGGGGAGGATTTGATAATCCTCCCCTTCCAGCAGTTCCCTTTGATCAAGGCTACTGTCCTTCTTGGGTGCCAAACTGCACTTTGGTGACTCTTCCAAGTTCAGTAGACTTTGGTGCAACTTTTGAGTGCCAGGACCCATGCTATACATTGGTGATAAATGATGGTCAAAGGATTGTGGCTACTGACTGGCCAGACCTGGCTGCTTCAGCTTTCGTAGCCCTGATCCTGTAACAGGAAGTCAGTCAACTGACTCTTGGGGTTCAACTTTTCCATTTTGGGGCTCAGGAGAGACTATTTGATGAGCCACTTACCAAGGCACAGTCCTCTCTTTGCTATCACAAGGATCAGCAGGTCCTGTCAAGCTGTTGTTGCAGCCTCTCTTGCCAGGTCCAAGGAACAGCAGGACAGTCCTTCTTTGGTCCTCACTCTAGTCCAGATTTGATCTGCGGTCTGGATGCCAGGGGTGCCATTTAAATTCCCAGAAAGTTCCCTCGGGTGTGTGGGGGTCACTTGCCAATGCGCTAGTAGGAACATTCCTGCCTGATGACTACTTCCTGCTCTGTCTAGCTTCTAGCTATCCCAGAATGCACTATTCTGCCCATTCCCAAGATTGCAAAAACCCCTCTCTTGGTGTGTGGAGCTTGGTAGCCCACCGCAGAGGTGTGATTACCTGGAGGCTACACACCCACGGAAAAACTAGTTTGGTCACTAGCTTCCTTTCTCTGACTGACCCCAACCTCAACTTGTTGACCCAATCAAAAGAGAGCTCCTCTAATATGTGTTCACTATTTTCCCTTCAAAGACAGCTTCCCCTTTGAAGTTTATCTTTTGGGGTCACACCCGGTGTGACTTCCTGCCAGAGAGAGATAACACCACTTTCAACAGCAGGCCTTGATCGATTCCTTTTCTGGGGGTCATCCACGCTTCTCCCTAGGAGGGCAGAAGTCCGTTTTTGGTCGCCAGCATCTTTAGCGGCCACCCGAAAACTTGGACAACACAGTGGCAACTTTCTAGAAGTTGCAAATCCAATGATTAATACAATGATTAATTGTATACCTTAAAGTACCAGCTTCAGTAGTCTCATTCAGGAGTTAGCAACACTGAGCTGTCAGTGTGCAACCCTGTAATCGCCAATTAGGCTACTAGCCTTTGCACTGTAGAAATGGAAATTTAGGGGATTTAAAGACATAGGCTTGCTGTAGAGGTGGCTTATACATGTTAAAAAAGAAGATTTGGGCTTTGCCATTAGTTTATTTGGCATAGACAAATTAGCAGTTTACAACTGCTCTGTCAATCTACAGTGGCAGGCTGGGAGACATGCTTTCATGATGTTGTCACATTTAGGGTGTCACAGTAGGTGCTGCAGTCTTGGTGGGAAACGTTAACTTACAGGCCCTGGTTACCCAAGGTGTTATATTCTAGCGGCTTATAAATAAGTTATCCTATGCTAATTGGGTGTATCCAGTTAAACATATACTTCTTAAGGGTCAAAAGCACTGGCACTGAGGTCTGGTTAGCAGGGTTCAGTGCACTCTCAGGGAAGATTTACTAAGATTTTGATCCACGCTCGTGTCACAAAAGTGATTCAAATTGGAACTAAATCTTTTTTTCACAATATACATTCGCTGCTTTGCATCACTTTGCGCCATGGGGGCGTACCAAGGGTGGTGCATGGGCATTCCCATGTAACCACCCAAAGTTTCTCATGTGAAACCCAATTTACTAAGTAAAGTATATTGGGTTTAGCTTGAGAAAACTGTGCCCTATTCAAGTAGGCGCAAGGAAGGAGAAATGCTATTATTTCTCCCTCCTTTTTCGACTTTGCATGTGTGCTGCACTTTACAGCACACATAATACAAAGTGGGAAAATGGTTGAAGTGAGTCGGTGCATAGAGTTTTGTACTGAAAGGGTTCCTTCCAATACAAAACCTATGCTAGACTAACGGAGACACCCTTGCACCATGGCGCAAAGGTGTTACCGTGGCACACAGCAGCTGATTTCAGCGTCAGTGCTAGTGAGAAGGGGGAAGAGTGCCATATTTTAGTAAATAGGGTGCTCTCTTCCTCTTTTTTTTTCATGTAGCTCAGCATTTACAGCTGCTGCAGTGCGCTATGTGGAAAAATAGTAGGTCTGCCCCTCAGAGTCGAAAAACCAGCAGCATCAATCCAAAACATTGGGAGTAATCATGCATAAAAGAGGCATTTTCTTACAATCAGAACCTAGAAGTCATTGGTGGACCTAAAGGACAATTAGATAAACAAAGTAATAATGGTTCCGTCGGACAGAAATACACACTGTTTTAGTATTTCAATGTTTCCTTCCTTTAAGTCTCGTACCTAACCAGAATATCAAGACAAGTGTGCCAATACATTCACAAACAAAACACACTGACCATAAGGAAAAAATGAAAGCAAGTTTTACTCAAATACTTTCACATGTGAAAACAGAATACTTCAATCACTGTCCCTAACAAACATTTTAAAATATATAAGGCACGAAAACTTTGTGCTAAAGTAATACTAAAAACAGCAAGTAAAATATGTTACTTCATATACATTTGGGTTAAACAACTATACATGTACAATCATCCTGTTGACACATCAATTAAATCTTGGATCCTACAAGATTTTGAATAGTTTGTTCACGCCAAAAGAGAGGATTGCGTCGACGTTTAGACCCGGGGGGGCGATGCAGTGTTTTCACGCATCAGGTGCGGGTCTTCATCAGGACTGTATATATATATGGGACAGCCTCTTGCAGACCTAGCTCCGCATGGAGTCCTGGTCTCTTCCTGAATCGTATTGTCGGTCCGTCTTAATCAGGCCGGCTAGATGTTCACCTCTGTAATGATACAGATGGTTGTAAACTTGTTCCTTTGTATTTCTACCTCGCGCGGGTCGCCTCCTTCACTTTCCGTTCGTGCTGTCAGGACAATTAGAACATTGGAATTTTGGGAGCTCCATTGCAGACAATGGAGTGCTCCCTGCTTCTACGGGACGGTAAAGGCCCGCAGAGCAACATTCCTATGTTCTACAAAGGCTTCTCGAAGCTCGAGGGGATTTATATCCCCTCGAGCTTCGAGAACCCTTTGTTTAAATTGTTTGAACATTCTGCCCTCTAGTGGCAGAATGTTCTAATAGCCTTATAGCCCTTCGTAGCAGGGCTATACCGGCTATTAAAGTCCCGCTGTCTCGTTAAAGTGCCTCGCCTTCGGCTCAGGCCTTTAACGACTCAGCGGGCCTTTAATAGCCGGTATAGTCCGCTACGGCGGGCTATAAGGCTATATTAGAACATTAGAAACGTTGGGAGCTCCATCGAAAACAATGGAGTGCTCTGGCTTCTAATAGCCGGTACAAGCCCGGAGCATCAACATTCCAATGTTTGTTTTACAAATTAGAGCATCCTGCCCTTTAGGAGAGGAATGGTCTAATAGCCTTAGAGTTCTCCATAGTGGGATCTATTAAAGGCCTGCTTCCTTGCTAAAACCCCTCGCCTTTGGCTCAGGCCTTTAACGCTGGATAAGGCCTTTAATGGGCAGTAGAGCCCACTACGGCGGGCTCTAACGCTCTAGGAAAGAACTGCCAAATGGATCCTCATAAGTCAGTGTAGAACCAATCAGCAGAGGAAGAGTCTTTTCTTACAGATGCAAGTTCCAATAGATAATAGCACAAAACATTTCTCTGGCTCACCACAGAAAACACTATTACGGACTAATATGGGGACCCTCGCTACTTTAAAAAGATTTGATTTAAAAACTCTGCAGAGTCTAGCTACAACCTGGTATAACGTTAGGAGGGAATTAAAGATCAAGTATTGTAGCTGTTGGGCACCAATATTTAACTCGCCAGGATCCCCGGAATGGAATAAAGACAGTCTGGCGCAGCCGCTAAAAGAAGCAGGAGTACTGCTCTGGGGTTCAGTGATGAAAGATGATGCTCTAATCTCTTGGGAGGAGGTCCTAATACTAACGAATGGATGATTATCAAGATTTAAATATCTCCATATGTTGAGTTGGAGTCGTACTGAAGGATTCGGGGCAGGACAGGATAATAAACTGGAATCATCCCTGGCGGCTGGAGAAAACCAAAAAAAAGAGGTGGCGCATGGCTGTTGGTGGAGCTGAGGGATGGTAATTTTAACCTGCCGAAAGAACTGTAGGAGAAGAGCTTGCCTGGGGAGCAGTTGGAAGAATTATGGCAAGTATCTTGTACTACTTTATACTCCACAGTACGGCCCACAAATTTAAGGTGGAACCACCCTTTTGTCTCCACAGGTTTTATTGGACGCCATACAAATGATCCAAAATGGGGAATGGAGCAGTGCCAAAATGTCCTAAGTGTGGTAAAGTGAAAGCTGACGATATCCACATGTTTTATGACTGTCCAATGATCCATGTGGAGGAGTGTGGCTCAATGGTTAGAGCGGCAGACCCTGATGCAGAGTTCTGACCAGGGACCAGGGTTGGGTTCCCGCCTCGGCGGGGTCTCGGGCTCAATTTCTTCGGACCTGTTAATTCTCGCCTCGGTGACTATTCTAATCACGGGCCCCACACTGCAACTCTGGGCAATAGCTTGCTTGAATGAATGAATGAATGAATGAATGAATGAATGAATGAATGAATGATTACAATTTATAATGCGCAGACAATAACCCGAAGGTATCAAGGCGCCTAACAGAACAGAACAATAAAGAGGGAATCACTACATCACTACAGGTACGCTTGCACAAAAAGGTGAGTTTTCAAGGCCCCTTTGAAAGCCTGAAGGGTGGGTAATGATCTTATTTCCAGAGGGAGAGCATTCCACCACTTAGGGGCCAGTGTAGAAAAGGCCCTGCCACCCCATTTCGCTCTCCTGAAACGGGGGGTAGATAGCAGGAGTCTGCCAGAGGACCGCAGATTCCTAGTGGGAGAGTATCAGGACAGAATAGATCCAAGACCAGAGGGGCTATTTCTGGCCAGAGCCTTGTATGTCAGGCATACGATCTTAAAGTGAATCCGTGCCTCAACAGGGAGCCAATGAAGCAGCTTTCTCGCCGCTGTGGCAGAGGAGCGCTTAGGAAGGTCAAGGACAAACCTGGCCGCCGCATTTTGGACTACCTGCAAGCGCTGTAGCAGGCTCTTTTTCAGGCCCGCATACAGCGCATTGCAGTAATCTATTCTTGAGCCTATAAGGGAAACGGCTATCTGTTTCCTGGCCTGAGGGGAAAGGTAGTTTCTAATCCTTCTCAGGATATGGATAATGCCCCAGCAGGTGGAGATGGTTTGACTGACCTGCTTGGTCATGTCGAGGGCAGGATCTATCATGACCCCCAAGTTTTTGGCGGAAGAGGTAGGGGAGGGACAGGCTCCTAGTGAGTCTGGCCACCAGCTGGAAGACCAAATTTCCTCTTTTCCTCCGAACACCATCACCTCAGTCTTCCCTCCATTTAGTTTAAGCGAGTTGGTAATCATCCACTTGCCTACCGCCTCCATACAAGATCTGAAATTGGAGGCAGTCGGGGCGCTAGTGGAGGAGAGAGAGACTAGGATCTGAGAGTCGTCGGCATAGGAGACTATCTCCATCCCGTAAGATCTAATAAGCCTGGCAAGTGGGGTCACATAGATGTTAAATAGGGTCGCACTTAGCCTCCACACCGGCCCCAACAGCACTTAGGATGCCTGGCTTCACCCTGGGGGTGCCCAGGAGTGGACACTTCACAGGGAAAGCCAGGAGGGGTTCCACAGCGGTATGAGTATCAGCGCCAGGAAGCCGTATAGGCGACACCACGCTCTATAAGTACCATGACATTTACATTTACATTTACATCCAGGATTTTTCGTTGGAAGTGAGTAATACATTCTCTGTTATACTTGGAGAGACGCTCCAGATAAGCATAACTTTGATTTTCTTTGGGGTCCCTGCTAATTATGCATCACAGATAAAAAATACAAATAAACTGATTTTCCTCCTTATAATACTCGCCCGCAGGGAAATATGTAAAAATTGGGTGAAAGTGGCACATCCCAGTAAAATAGATTGGTTGGCCTCTATACAACATACACAGATCTTCAATAAGTAAGAGAAACAACTTCTGGGCTCCAAATGAGAAATGGGTTGAATCTATAAAAGTCCGATGATTAGGCCTCTATACCATTTTGCTTAATATTCTGATGGTGGCACATAACGGTCTTAAAGTATTTGCTACCGATGGGTGAATAAGGAGGGCACGGTGTAGAGTGATCCATCCCAATATATGGATGATTGGGTAGTTTCAATCCTTTCTTGATTGGGACCCAAGACCCAAAGCGCTGGTATACTTAGGCAACGAGGACAAAACAGTGAAACCAAAAAAAAGAGTTGTGTTTGGCTACTCCGGCTGTTTGGGCAACGAACTGAAGCTCAAGCAGCTACATAGAGTATGGACAGTTACCTTGCCACCAAAGCAGTTTCAAGTTCAGTTTCGGGTTCTTTAGATGAACTGCTATAGACCAATAGTTCTGGTGCAAGAGGTACAGTATGTTGAAAATGCTGTAAGATGTTGAGAATACTGTGCCGCTGAAGGGAGTTTTCCTGGGATTTCCCATTGGTTCATGATCCAGGTCGAGCAAATTTGACCAAAGGGGTCAATGCCCCTCAAAGTTCTCTTAGGTCAAGCTAAATTCCAGTTGCCACTGGAATACTGGTCACAGGTCAAATCTATCTTATCTTATCTTATCTTAGGTGCAATTTATAAAGCGCACTGACACCGAAGCTTCCTGGCGCTGATAGACAGAGCAAGTGAGGGGTGAGCACAGATGGCGAGGTTCTAGCTGAGGGTGGGAAAGAGATGAGTTTTGAACAGTTTTCTGAAGTTCAGGAGGGAAGGGGAGGATTTGATAATCCTCCCCTTCCAGCAGTTCCCTTTGATCAAGGCTACTGTCCTTCTTGGGTGCCAAACTGCACTCTGGTGACTCTTCCAAGTTCAGTAGACTTTGGTGCAACTTTTGAGTGCCAGGACCCATGCTATACATTGGCGATAAATGATGGTCAAAGGATTGTGGCTACTGACTGGCCAGACCTGGCTGCTTCAGCTTTCGTAGCCCTGATCCTGTAACAGGAAGTCAGTCAACTGACTCTTGGGGTTCAACTTTTCCGTTTTGGGGCTCAGGAGAGACTATTCGATGAGCCAGGCACCAAGGCACAGTCCTCTCTTGGCTGTCACAAGGATCAGCTCGTCCTGCCAGCTGTTGTTGAGGCCTCTCTTGCCAGGTCCAAGGAACAGCAGGACAGTCCTTCTTTGGTCCTCACTCTAGTCCAGATTTGATCTGCGGTCTGGATCCCAGGGGAGCCATTTTAATTCCCAGAAAGTTCCCTCGGGTGTGTGGGGGTCACTTGCCAATGCGCTAGTAGGAACATTCCTGCCTGATGACTACTTCCTGCTCTGTGTAGCTTCTAGCTATCCCAGAATGCACTATTCTGCCCATTCCCAAGATTGCAAAAACCCCTCTCTTGGTGTGTGGAGCTTGGTAGCCCACCGCAGAGGTGTGATTACCTGGAGGCTACACACCCACGGAAAAACTAGTTTGGTCACTAGCTTCCTTTCTCTGACTGACCCCAACCTCAACTTGTCGACCCAATCAAAAGAGAGCTCCTCTAATATGTGCTCACTATTTTCCCTTCAAAGACAGCTTCCCCTTTGAAGTTTATCTTTTGGGGTCACACCCGGTGTGACTTCCTGCCAGAGAGAGATAACACCACTTTCAACAGCAGGCCTTGATCGATTCCTTTTCTGGGGGTCATCCACGCTTCTCCCTAGGAGGGCAGAAGTCCGTTTTTGGTCGCCAGCATCTTTAGAGGCCACCCGAAAACTTGGACAACACAGTGGCAAATTTCTAGAAGTTGCAAATCCAATGATTAATACAATGATTAATTGTATACCTTAAAGTACCAGCTTTAGTAGTCTCATTCAGGAGTTAGCAACACTGAGCTGTCAGTGTGCAACCCTGTAATCGCCAATTAGGCTACTAGCCTTTGCACAGTAGAAATGGAAATTTAGGGGATTTAAAGACATAGGCTTGCTGTAGAGGTGGCTTATACATGTTAAAAAAGAAGATTTGGGCTTTGCCATTAGTTTATTTGGCATAGACAAATTAGCAGTTTACAACTGCTCTGTCAATCTACAGTGGCAGGCTGGGAGACATGCTTTCATGATGTTGTCACATTTAGGGTGTCACAGTAGGTGCTGCAGTCTTGGTGGGAAACCATAACTTACAGGCCCTGGTTACCCAAAGTGTTATATTCTAGCGGCTTATAAATAAGTTATCCTATGCTAATTGGGTGTATCCAGTTAAACATATACTTCTTAAGGGTCAAAAGCACTGGCACTGAGGTCTGGTTAGCAGGGTTCAGTGCACTCTCGGGGAAGATTTACTAAGATTTTGATCCACGCTCGTGTCACAAAAGTGATTCAAATTGGCACTAAATCTTTTTTTCACAATATACTTTCGCTGCTTTGCATCACTTTGCGCCATGGGGGCGTACCAAGGGTGGTGCATGGGCATTCCCATGCAACCACCCAAAGTTTCTCATGTGAAACCCAATTTACTAAATAAAGTATATTGGGTTTAGCTTGAGAAAACTGTGCCCTATTCAAGTAGGCGCAAGGAAGGAGAAATGCTATTATTTCCTCCTCCTTTTTCGACTTTGCATGTGTGCTGCACTTTACAGCACACATACAAAGTGGGAAAATGGTTGAAGTGAGTTGGTGCATAGAGTTTTGTACTGAAAGGGTTCCTTCCAATACAAAACCTATGCTAGACTAACGGAGACACCCTTGCACCATGGCGCAAAGGTGTTACCGTGGCACACAGCAGCTGATTTCAGCGTCGGTGCTAGTGAGAAGGGGGAAGAGTGACATATTTTAGTAAATAGGGTGCTCTCTTCCTCTTTTTTTTTCATGTAGCTCAGCATTTACAGCTGCTGCAGTGCGCTATGTGGAAAAATAGTAGGTCTGCCCCTCAGAGTCGAAAAACCAGCAGCATCAATCCAAAACATTGGGAGTAATCATGCATAAAAGAGGCATTTTCTTACAATCAGAACCTAGAGGTCATTGGTGGACCTAAAGGACAATTAGATAAACAAAGTAATAATGGTTCCGTCGGACAGAAATACACACTGTTTTAGTATTTCAATGTTTCCTTCCTTTAAGTCTCGTACCTAACCAGAATATCAAGACAAGTGTGCCAATACATTCACAAACAAAACACACTGACCATAAGGAAAAAATGAAAGCAAATTTCACTCAAATACTTTCACATGTGAAAACAGAATGCTTCAATCACTGTCCCTAACAAACATTTTAAAATATATAAGGCACGAAAACTTTGTGCTAAAGTAATACTAAAAACAGCAAGTAAAATATGTTACTTCATATACATTCGGGTTAAACAACTATACATGTACAATCATCCTGTAGACACATCAATTAAATCTTGGATCCTACAGGATTTTGAATAGTTTGTTCACGCCAAAAGAGAGGATTGCGTCGACGTTTAGACCCGGGGGGGGGGGGCGATGCAGTGTTTTCACGCATCAGGTGCGGGTCTTCATCAGGACTGCATATATATATGGGACAGCCTCTTGCAGACCTAGCTCCGCATGGAGTCCTGGTCTCTTCCTGAATCGTATTGTCGGTCCGTCTTAATCAGGCCGGCTAGATGTTCACCTCTGTAATGATACAGATGGTTGTAAACTTGCTCCTTTGTATTTCTACCTCGCGCGGGTCGCCTCCTTCACTTTGCGTTCGTGCTGTCAGGACAATTAGAACATTGGAATTTTGGGAGCTCCATTGCAGACAATGGAGTGCTCCCTGCTTCTACGGGACGGTAAAGGCCCGCAGAGCAACATTCCTATGTTCTACAAAGGCTTCTCGAAGCTCGAGGGGATTTATATCCCCTCGAGCTTCGAGAACCCTTTGTTTAAATTGTTTGAACATTCTGCCCTCTAGTGGCAGAATGTTCTAATAGCCTTATAGCCCTTCGTAGCAGGGCTATACTGGCTATTAAAGCCCCGCTGTCTCGTTAAAGTGCCTCGCCTTCGGCTCGGGCCTTTAACGATTCAGCGGGCCTTTAATAGCCGGTATAGTCCGCTACGGCGGGCTATAAGGCTATATTAGAACATTAGAAACGTTGGGAGCTCCATTGAAAACAATGGAGTGCTCTGGCTTCTAATAGCCCGGAGCATCAACATTCCAATGTTTGTTTTACAAATTAGAACATCCTGCCCTTTAGGAGAGGAATGGTCTAATAGCCTTAAAGTTCTCCATAGTGGGATCTATTAAAGGCCTGCTTCCTTGCTAAAACCCCTCGCCTTTGGCTCAGGCCTTTAACGCTGGATCAGGCCTTTAATGGCCAGTAGAGCCCACTACGGCGGGCTCTAACGCTCTAGGAAAGAACTGCCAAATGGATCCTCATAAGTCAGTGTAGAACCAATCAGCAGAGGAAGAGTCTTTTCTTACAGATGCAAGTTCCAATAGATAATAGCACAAAACATTTCTCTGGCTCACCACAGAAAACACTATTACGGACTAGTATGGGGACCCTCGCTACTTTAAAAAGATTTGATTTAAAAACTCTGCAGAGTCTAGCTACAACCTGGTATAACGTTAGGAGGGAATTAAAGATCAAGTATTATAGCTGTTGAACACCAATATTTAACTCGCCAGGATCCCCGGAACGGAATAAAGACAGTCTGGCGCAGCCGCTAAAAGAAGCAGGAATACTGCTCTGGGGTTCGGTGATGAAAGATGATGCTCTAATCTCTTGGGAGGAGGTCCTAATACTAACGAATGGATGATTATCAAGATTTAAATATCTCCATATGTTGAGTTGGAGTCGTACTGAAGGATTCGGGGCAGGACAGGATAATAAACTGGAATCATCCCTGGCGGCTGGAGAAAACCAAAAAAAAGAGGTGGCGCATGGATACTGGCTGTTGGTGGAGCTGATGGATGGTAATTTTAACCTGCCGAAAGAACTGTAGGAGAAGAGCTTGCCTGGGGAGCAGTTGGAAGAATTATGGCAAGTATCTTGTACTACTTTATACTCCACAGTACGGCCCACAAATTTAAGGTGGGACCACCCTTTTGTCTCCACAGGTTTTATTGGACGCCATACAAATTATCCAAAATGGGGAATGGAGCAGTGCCAAAATGTCCTAAGTGTGGTAAAGTGAAAGCCGACGATATCCACATGTTTTATGACTGTCCAATGATCCATGTGGAGGTGTGTGGCTCAATGGTTAGAGCGGCAGACCCTGATGCAGAGTTCTGACCAGGGACCAGGGTTGGGTTCCCGCCTCGGCGGGGTCTCGGGCTCAATTTCTTCGGACCTGTTAATTCTCGCCTCGGTGCCTATTCTAATCACGGGCCCCACACTGCAACTCTGGGCAATAGCTTGCTTGAATGAATGAATGAATGAATGAATGAATGAATGAATGAATGATTAAAATTTAAAATGCGCAGACAATAACCCGAAGGTATCAAGGCGCCTAACAGAACAGAACAATAAAGAGGGAATCACTACATCACTACAGGTACGCTTGCACAAAAAGGTGAGTTTTCAAGGCCCCTTTGAAAGCCTGAAGGGTGGGTAATGATCTTATTTCCAGAGGGAGAGCATTCCACCACTTAGGGGCCAGTGTGGAAAAGGCCCTGCCACCCCATTTCGCTCTCCTGAAACGGGGGGTAGATAGCAGGAGTCTGCCAGAGGACCGCAGATTCCTAGTGGGAGAGTATTGGGACAGAATAGATCCAAGACCAGAGGGGCTATTTCTGGCCAGAGCCTTGTATGTCAGGCATACGATCTTAAAGTGAATCCGTGCCTCAACAGGGAGCCAATGAAGCAGCTTTCTCGCCGCTGTGGCAGAGGAGCGCTTAGGAAGGTCAAGGACAAACCTGGCCGCCGCATTTTGGACTACCTGCAAGCGCTGTAGAAGGCTCTTTTTCAGGCCCGCATAGAGCGCATTGCAGTAATCTATTCTTGAGCCTATAAGGGAAACGGCTATCTGTTTCCTGGCCTGAGGGGAAAGGTAGTTTCTAATCCTTCTCAGGCTATGGATAATGCCCCAGCAGGTGGAGATGGTTCGACTGACCTGCTTGGTCATGTCGAGGGCAGGGTCTATCATGACCGCAAAGTTTTTGGCGGAAGAGGTAGGGGAGGGACAGGCTCCTAGTGAGTCTGGCCACCAGCTGGAAGACCAAATTTCCTCTTTTCCTCCGAACACCATCACCTCAGTCTTCTCTCCATTTAGTTTAAGCGAGTTGGTAATCATCCACTTGCCTACCGCCTCCATACAAGATCTGAAATTGGAGGCAGTCGGGGCGCTAGTGGAGGAGAGAGAGACTAGGATCTGAGTGTCGTCGGCATAGGAGACTATCTCCATCCCGTAAGATCTAATAAGCCTGGCAAGTGGGGTCACATAGATGTTAAATAGGGTCGGACTTAGCCTCCACACCGGCCCCAACAGCACTAAGGATGCCTGGCTTCACCCTGAGGGTGCCCAGGAGTGGACACTTCACAGGGAAAGCCAGGAGGGGTTCCACAGCGGTATGAGTATCAGCGCCAGGAAGCCGTATAGGCGACACCAAGCTCTTTAAGTACCATGACATTTACATTTACATTTACATCCAGGATTTTTCGTTGGAAGTGAGTAATACATTCTCTGTTATACTTGGAGAGACGCTCCAGATAAGCATAACTTTGATTTTCTTTGGGGTCCCTGCTAATTATGCATCACAGATAAAAAATACAAATAAATTGATTTTCCTCCTCATATTACTCGCCCGCAGGGAAATATGTAAAAATTGGGTGAAAGTGGCACATCCCAGTAAAATAGATTGGTTGGCCTCTATACAACATACACAGATCTTCAATAAGTAAGAGAAACAACTTCTGGGCTCCAAATGAGAAATGGGTTGAATCTATAAAAGTCCGATGATTAGGCCTCTATACCATTTTGCTTAATATTCTGATGGTGGCACATAACGGTCTTAAAGTATTTGCTACCGATGGGTGAATAAGGAGGGCACGGTGTAGAGTGATCCATCCCAATATATGGATGATTGGGTAGTTTCAATCCTTTCTTGATTGGGACCCAAGACCCAAAGCTCTGGTATACTTAGGCAATGAGGACAAAAAAGTGAAAACAAAAAAAAGAGTTGTGTTTGGCTACTCCGGCTGTTTGGGCAACGAACTGAAGCTCAAGCAGCTACATAGAGTATGGACAGTTACCTTGCCACCAAAGCAGTTTCAAGTTCAGTTTCGGGTTCTTTGGATGAACTGCTATAGACCAATAGTTCTGGTGCAAGAGGTAAAGTATGTTGAAAATGCTGTAAGATGTTGAGGATGCTGTGCCGCTGAAGGGAGTTTTCCTGGGATTTCCCATTGGTTCATGTTCCAGGTCGAGCAAATTTGGCCAAAGGGGTCAATGCCCCTCAAAGTTCTCTTAGGTCAAGCTAAATTCCAGTTGCCACTGGAATACTGGTCACAGGTCAAATCTATCTTATCTTATCTTATCTTATCTTAGGTGCAATTTATAAAGCGCACTGACACCGAAGCTTCCTGGCGCTGATAGACAGAGCAAGTGAGGGGTGAGCACAGATGGCGAGGTTCTAGCTGAGGGTGGGGAAGAGATGAGTTTTGAACAGTTTTCTGAAGTTCAGGAGGGAAGGGGAGGATTTGATAATCCTCCCCTTCCAGCAGTTCCCTTTGATCAAGGCTACTGTCCTTCTTGGGTGCCAAACTGCACTCTGGTGACTCTCCCAAGTTCAGTAGACTTTGGTGCAACTTTTGAGTGCCAGGACCCATGCTATACATTGGCGATAAATGATGGTCAAAGGATTGTGGCTACTGACTGGCCAGACCTGGCTGCTTCAGCTTTCGTAGCCCTGATCCTGTAACAGGAAGTCAGTCAACTGACTCTTGGGGTTTAACTTTTCCGTTTTGGGGCTCAGGAGAGACTATTCGATGAGCCACTCACCAAGGCACAGTCCTCTCTTTGCTATCACAAGGATCAGCAGGTCCTGTCAAGCTGTTGTTGCACCCTCTTTAGTAGTCTCATTCAGGAGTTAGCAACACTGAGCTGTCAGTGTGCAACCCTGTAATCGCCAATTAGGCTACTAGCCTTTGCACAGTAGAAATGGAAATTTAGGGGATTTAAAGACATAGGCTTGCTGTAGAGGTGGCTTATACATGTTAAAAAAGAAGATTTGGGCTTTGCCATTAGTTTATTTGGCATAGACAAATTAGCAGTTTACAACTGCTCTGTCAATCTACAGTGGCAGGCTGGGAGACATGCTTTCATGATGTTGTCACATTTAGGGTGTCACAGTAGGTGCTCCAGTCTTGGTGGGAAACCATAACTTACAGGCCCTGGTTACCCAAGGTGTTATATTCTAGCGGCTTATAAATAAGTTATCCTATGCTAATTGGGTGTATCCAGTTAAACATATACTTCTTAAGGGTCAAAAGCATTGGCACTGAGGTCTGGTTAGCAGGGTTCGGTGCACTCTCAGGGAAGATTTACTAAGATTTTGATCCACGCTCGTGTCACAAAAGTGATTCAAATTGGCACTAAATCTTTTTTTCACAATATACTTTCGCTGCTTTGTATCACTTTGCGCCATGGGGGCGTACCAAGGGTGGTGCATGGGCATTCCCATGCAACCACCCAAAGTTTCTCATGTGAAACCCAATTTACTAAATAAAGTATATTGGGTTTAGCTTGAGAAAACTGTGCCCTATTCAAGTAGGCGCAAGGAAGGAGAAATGCTATTATTTCTCCCTACTTTTTCGACTTTGCATGTGTGCTGCACTTTACAGCACACATACAAAGTGGGAAAATGGTTGAAGTGAGTCGGTGCATAGAGTTTTGTACTGAAAGGGTTCCTTCCAATACAAAACCTATGCTAGACTAACGGAGACACCCTTGCACCATGGCGCAAAGGTGTTACCGTGGCACACAGCAGCTGATTTCAGCGTCGGTGTTAGTGAGAAGGGGGAAGAGTGCCATATTTTAGTAAATAGGGTGCTCTCTTTCTCTTTTTTTTTCATGTAGCTCAGCATTTACAGCTGCTGCAGTGCGCTATGTGGAAAAATAGTAGGTCTGCCCCTCAGAGTCGAAAAACCAGCAGCATCAATCCAAAACATTGGGAGTAATCATGCATAAAAGAGGCATTTTCTTACAATCAGAACCCAGAAGTCATTGGTGGACCTAAAGGACAATTAGATAAACAAAGTAATAATGGTTCCGTCGGACAGAAATACACACTGTTTTAGTATTTCAATGTTTCCTTCCTTTAAGTCTCGTACCTAACCAGAATATCAAGACAAGTGTGCCAATACATTCACAAACAAAACACACTGACCATAAGGAAAAAATGAGAGCAAATTTTACTCAAATACTTTCACATGTGAAAAGAGAATACTTCAATCACTGTCCCTAACAAACATTTTAAAATATATAAGGCACGAAAACTTTGTGCTAAAGTAATACTAAAAACAGCAAGTAAAATATGTTACTTCATATACATTTGGGTTAAACAACTATACATGTACAATCATCCTGTAGACACATCAATTAAATCTTGGATCCTACAGGATTTTGAATAGTTTGTTCACGCCAAAAGAGAGGATTGCGTCGACGTTTAGACCCGGGGGGGGGCGATGCGGTGTTTTCACGCATCAGGTGAGGGTCTTCATCAGGACTGTATATATATATATATATATATATATGGGACAGCCTCTTGCAGACCTAGCTCCGCATGGAGTCCTGGTCTCTTCCTGAATCGTATTGTCGGTCCGTCTTAATCAGGCCGGCTAGATGTTCACCTCTGTAATGATACAGATGGTTGTAAACTTGCTCCTTTGTATTTCTACCTCGCGCGGGTCGCCTCCTTCACTTTCCGTTCGTGCTGTCAGGACAATTAGAACATTGGAATTTTGGGAGCTCCATTGCAGAAAATGGAGTGCTCCCTGCTTCTACGGGACGGTAAAGGCCCGCAGAGCAACATTCCTATTTTCTACAAAGGCTTCTCGAAGCTCGAGGGGATTTATATCCCCTCGAGCTTCGAGAACCCTTTGTTTAAATTGTTTGAACATTCTGCCCTCTAGTGGCAGAATGTTCTAATAGCCTTATAGCCCTTCGTAGCAGGGCTATACCGGCTATTAAAGTCCCGCTGTCTCGTTAAAGTGCCTCGCCTTCGGCTCGGGCCTTTAATGATTCAGCGGGCCTTTAATAGCCGGTATAGTCCGCTACGGTGGGCTATAAGGCTATATTAGAACATTAGAAACGTTGGGAGCTCCATCGAAAACAATGGAGTGCTCTGGCTTCTAATAGCCGGTACAAGCCCGGAGCATCAACATTCCAATGTTTGTTTTACAAATTAGAGCATCCTGCCCTTTAGGAGAGGAATGGTCTAATAGCCTTAGAGTTCTCCATAGTGGGATCTATTAAAGGCCTGCTTCCTTGCTAAAACCCCTCGCCTTTGGCTCAGGCCTTTAACGCTGGATCAGGCCTTTAATGGCCAGTAGAGCCCACTACGGCGGGCTCTAACGCTCTAGGAAAGAACTGCCAAATGGATCCTCATAAGGCAGTGTAGAACCAATCAGCAGAGGAAGAGTCTTTTCTTACAGATGCAGGTTCCAATAGATAATAGCACAAAACATTTCTCTGGCTCACCACAGAGAAGTAGTGTGGCTCACTGGTTAGAGGCGGCAGACCCGAGAGCAGAGGACGGCCCGGGACCAGGGTTCGATTCCCGGCGCGGCAGGTTTCTGGACTAGGGTCAGCGGACTCGATAATTCTCTCGCCTCGGTGCCCACTCTGATCAGCGATCACACTCGGCAACTCTGGGCATTAGCTTGCCTCATCTTCACTAACGGCCCCACCAGATCGCCGGGGATGCCTGGTCTCACCCTGGAGATACCCATTAAGGGACCATCTCTCAGGGAAGCCAGGAAGGGTTTTGCAGCGGTCGAAGCGCCTTGGGACCCTACGGGTAAGTAGTGCGCTATATAAATGCCAATACATTACATTACAAACACTATTACGGACTAATATAGTTAGCCACTTTATATAACACATTTTATTGTTGCCCTATTTGGACTGATAAAATCTAATGATTAAAAAATAGTTTTGCTCCAATAAATTGTAAACTGTTAAATGTGCTTGGCAAATCCAAAGTCGAGCGTTACAAGTGTGACTTTTTATCACTTGGCAAGGAGAGACTTTAAGCATTTCAAACTCGAAACATATATAAGACGCGTAAAAAACGATCAAGGCAAAAAAGAACACTTTCTCAAAATCCGTAAGGATCTCTTACTCGCAGTTAAGACAATTTATGTTGCAAAGAAACTGCTGCCTTTTGAATTTGAAGACATGTTTGCAAAACAATTGTCAGCTTTTCAACCTTGTTTATTTATGAGCTGTCAAGCGTCTAACAAACACGCAGAGAGATGCTAAAACATGTCTGTTTCTCTGTAGCAACCTGACAAGTGTTGGTTGGAGTGATTATATTGCATCTCCTATTCGAAAAGAGCATTGTGATTGATAACTATACGTGTGCAGGTATTTTATTGTGCTAGAGGCTTGTTTTTTTAGATTTACTGTATTGTCAGCGCAAATAGGGGGAATTTCCAAATTATCGTTTTTCAAGTGGGTAAAAACAGTTCGAGATGTTCTTCTGGTCTAGCTTTCTCTCACCAGTGAGCTAAGAAAAATATACATCAATTGTGTCAATGTGCTATATTTGTTAATTCAGAGTTGTTTTCAATGGCATTTCGAATGCATCATACATTTTCAATGAAACATTGTACTGTAACATTCATGGCAATTATGATTCCTAGAACCTCTTTTTGAGTTGCTGGAAAATGTGATAATTGTTCCCTAATTAGACGGGTGCAATGCGCTATTTCCACTTCACCATAAAGTATTTTACCACATTATAGCAGGCGTGAAAACACCTTTAGAATTTGTTTGTATTATGTTTATATATTCTTCCATTAGCTTGAAGCTTCCGGTGACATTAAATTGTTTACAAGATTTATATGGCTTTAGTTGGCCCAGCCGCCACAGAGCTCAGTGTTGCACTTAGTGCAATTTCCTAGAATGTAACCTTGTTTCCAATTCTGGCAAGGGAAGCCGAATTTTGTGAGATTAAGGGAGCTTTTATCGTATAAATTAATTATATTTTCCATTCAAGGCTGTTCTGTGCTTCCTTCAGGGGAAGATCCTGAAATCGCACTTTAGCTAAGTTTTAAGTTACATGTTTCTGTCACATGGTCATACTACATAGATTTGTATTTACAGAAGTTCTGTATATATATATATGTGTATATATATATATATATATATATATATATATATATATATATAAATATATATATATATATATATATATATATATATATATATATATATATATATATATACTACTATTATAAAGGAAGAACTTTGAACCTTTGAGGCGGGTAAACTCAGGAACCACAGCACCAATCCACACACCCGATACATGTTTCTGTCACATGGTCATACTACATAGATTTGTATTTACAGAAGTTCTGTACATATATATGTATATATATATATATATATATATATATATATATATATATATATATATATATATATATATATATATATATATATATATATATATTTATATCTATACTACTATTATAAAGGAAGAACTTTGAACCTTTGAGGCGGGTAAACTCAGGAACCACAGCACCAATCCACACACCCGATACATCGTCAGGGTGTGCAGATGGACATAGGCTATATAAACTTAATAAATATACGTTATTTAAAAAATTCCCTTGGAAGAAGCGCCGGCCGCTACGTGCGTGCCCTACGTGAGGAACACGGGGAGGAGCGGCGTCCAGGAGCGCGAGGAGGGCCAGCCGACAAGGCGCGGGGAGGTGCGGTGAGGAGCGGCGGACAGGCGGTGAGGAGCAGCGGACAGGCGGGGAGGAGCGGCGGACATGCGGGGAGGAGCGGTGAGCGGCGGATGAGGTAGGTTATTTATTTATTTATTTAGGAGCGGTGAGCAGGGGAAAACTGAAGCAAAAATGTAAATCGTGAGCAAGAGGAAGCAAACGGAGCATTACAAAAGTGAGCCAAACGGTGCATTACAGGAGGAAAAAGTTACGTGTGCAAGTTACAAAAGCGTACATCATGAGCAAGAGGAAGCAAACAGAGCATTAAAAAAGTGAGCCAAACGGTACATTACACTAGGAAAAAGTTACGTGTGCAGGTTACAAAAGCGTAGAAAGTAAACATAGAGGTATAGGAGGAAAAAGTGACGTGTGTAGGTAGCAAGAGGAAGCAAATGTAAATGTATGTATAGGCATTTATATAGCGCACTACTTACCCGGAGGGTCCCAAGGCGCTTCGACCACTGCGAAACCCTTCCTGGCTTCCCTGAGAGATGGTCCCTTAATGGGCATCTCCAGGGTGAGACCAGGCATCCCCGGCGGTCTGGTGGGGCCGTTAGTGAGGATGAGGCAAGCTAATGCCCAGAGTTGCCGAGTGTGATCGCTGATCAGAGTGGGCACCGAGGCGAGAGAATTATCGAGTCCGCTGACCCTGGTCCGGAAACCTGCCGCGCCGGGAATCGAACCCTGGTCCCGGGCCGTCCTCTGCTCTCGGGTCTGCCGCCTCTAACCAGTGAGCCACACTACCTCACTGACGGAGGAGCATTACGTGTGCAGGTTACAAAAGCGTACAAAGTAAACATAGAGGTATAATACTACAATATATGAAGGAAGGCTCCGGTGGACCCACGGACAACGTCGCGGCGGGCGGGGGCCCTGAAGCCTAATTGCTCCCGGACAACGTCGGGACGGGCTGCTAGTATCGATATATATATATATATATATATATATATATATATATATATATATATATATATATATATATATATATATATATATCTGAAGAGCTGCTGACACAGATTGGGTGCAACGACAAAGTTCCAGCCAGCACCAAAGAAGCAGACACGAGCCCAAGGTGAGTGCAAAAAAGGCTTGTAGCGTTTATTCCTTCAAAAGTCCGCCATATCTGTATCTATATCGATATATATATATATATATATATATATATATATATATATATATATATATATATATATATATATATATATATATATATATATATATATATTACCTACTGGCGGTCGCCAGTAGGTAGTTATAGTTAGGATTATTTTCAATAGGAAAATTGCAACATTCTATTGGGAATAACTTTGGCGCCGGTTGAGGAATCTGCCTGAAAATTTCCTCAAATGTGCCTTGTGGCGCTCAGGTCCTTCCCTGAAAGTTTGGGGGGGATTCGTCAAGCGGGGCCGAGATAAAAGGGGGGTCCCAAAACGTGTTTTACCCATGCTAGTTTCCATAGGGCGGTCGACCTCACTTTTAGCCCGAACGGCTGAATGGATTTCCACCAAACTTTGCAAAATTGTAGGGAATGGTAGCCCGATGTGCCTTTGCTATGGCTCAAGATATGTGCTCCAGTGGACTTTGAGTAATTTAGGTTCAAAACAATATATATATCTATGGCCGCGCCCCGGTACACGCACAGGGGAGCGCACCGGGCGCGCCACGTGATCTGCGCACGGAAAGCTGATTGGCTCTCGGGTGTCTGTAAACATTCGAAACAGTCCGGAGCGGCCGCCATCTTGTGTCTCGGTAGGATTGAGACACAAGAGGTTGCAAAAACAAAGGGGGAAATGACCAAAAGGGGGCAGGGTAGACCCCCTGACCCCCTAGGTTTGATGTTAGGGCCATAAAAGGGCGGGTAGAGCGCCCGGTACGCGCACCGGGGAGCGGACCGGGGAGCCTACCATGGGGAAAAAAGAATGATAGAGTTTTCAAAAAATGAAGCCTTTTTTTATAAATTGGAGGTAGTTCTAAAAAGAACTGTTTTTTTTGTTTTATATTTTTTTTGTTTTTTTTTAACATTTTGTACTTTTTTTTGGCTTTAATGACTATTTTGTATTTTTGTTGTTGTTTTTATGGAGAGAAACAAAAAACACGGAACTGAAAATGGCTCAACTGGAGCAACAAAAAAAAACAGGAAAAAATTAGGGTTTTTTGGGGCACTTGTGGTTGTCACCAGCAAGGAGGATGAGCTTTATGCTCTGCTCACCATAGGAGATGGTCTTACCACAAAAAATACATGTGATCCTGAATTCACCAAACCGTGGTTGTATGCAAGGGATCGTCTCCCTTGTCTCTGGTCCCGATGGAGTGGGTTGATTTTGTTTGGAGGTGCTGGGTGTAGATTGGGGAGGGTTGCTGGCTAGTTCGCTCACCTCTGCGGCAGCATAGTTGTTCGGATACTTGCGCTGCATGTGCCTAATCATGGTATTATTACCAAAAGAATATTTTTTGTTAGGGTTCCCCCTTGACAGTTCAATGTCACAGATTTTGCAAGTCACCTTGGGCGCATTGACTTTCTTCTTGCCCTCTGGGATAGAAAAAAACTCCCATACTATGTGCTTCCTTGGCTTGTATGGGGTATTGTCTTCTTCCAGCCACCTCCTCCTCTCCTCCTCTTCCTCCTCCTCCTCCTCCTGTTCTTCTTGACCACCAATGTGATGTTGTGGTGGTCCTCTTGGTGGTGGTGGTGCAGATGCTCCAGTGCTGCTGCTACTGTAGCCATTTTGAAGTACAACATTTTTTAACAAAGATCTCCAAACACGTCTTCCTCCGTCAAAGGACAAAGTCAGAATAAGGAAAAACGGTGGGGTCTTTCATCATTTGGAAAAAAAAACTGTCCTGAACCAATGAAAAGTGTTATTTTCAGGTCACATGACCCGGGCTTTCATCATTTGGAAACCAAAACTGTTATGAACCAATGAAAAGTGTTATTTTCAGGTCACATGACCCGACGAGCTTACGCTACACGCCCCCGGGCGCGTCGCGTAAGCGCGTCAGATGCTTACGTTGTACGATCGTATTCGCTCGAGTACTTCCAGGTGCGCTTACGCCGTGCGTATCACGCGGACACGGCTACGCGATACGTCACAATGTTTTCGTTCGCGGCAATAGCGCTAACGGGACGCTCACCGGTGCGAGCCCCGGGGCGCTCCCAAAAAAATGCGCTTTCCGGTGCGCTCACCGGGGCGCGCTCCGGGAGCGCTCCAGGGCAAAAAATAAATAAATAAATAAATAAAATAAAAGTATTATATAAATATACAATATAGGATTCATTATAAAAAATATTACATTTCATAGGTTTGAGGCCTTATATATAGTTAGGAATTAGCATTTAAAAAACCTATGAAATTCACTGAAAAAACCATAGGTTTCACACCAGTTATAGTTAGGAATTAGCATTTAAATAACCTATTAAATTCAATGACAAAACCATAGGTTTCACACCAGTTATAGTTACCTGGAAATTTTACTGACATAAAACCATTGAAATTCCACGTTATAGTTAGTTGGACTCACTATAACTTGCGCATGTAATGCACTGCTGATGACATCACATATTACATCACTCATGACATGGTCAGTGACATCACTCATGACATCACCGATGACACCACCCTTGTGACAGAGTGACTGACCTCCTTTCACTGAAAAGTAACCCTTGAAACACATATTCAAAAATAGAAACTAACATTTACAAAAAAGTGGAGATACCTATACCAGTTACAAAAACCAATTCAGTAATTCCACCATCTATATACACATCCACTCATTCACCAACAGTTCTATATAGTCACTCATACATATACTCACTCATCATATGTAGTGATACACCTATTCATCCTGTTACACACCGACAGTCAATCCAAAAGTTACTCACACACATAGTCACACATGCAAATAAACTATTGAACATCCATTTTTTTGCATATACAGCTATACACACACTACCATCTTACTTCTAAGGAAACTCACACATACTTACTCTCTTAAACAATCACTTATAGAAACACATACTTATTAAAACAAGAACTCTTTCAATCTCTCACTCTCACATATACTCACTCATATACATCAATACTCACATATACTAGATTAAAACATATGTAGTTACTGATAAAGACACTAGTGAGACGGTAGTGTGGCTCACTGGTTAGAGGCGGCAGACCCGAGAGCAGAGGACGGCCCGGGACCAGGGTTCGATTCCCGGCACGGCAGGTTTCGGGACCAGGGTCAGCGGACTCGATAATTCTCTCGCCTCTGTGCCCACTCTGATCAGCGATCACACTCGGCAACTCTGGGCATTAGCTTGCCTCATCTTCACTAACGGCCCCACCAGACCGTTGGGGATGCCTGGTCTCACCCTGGAGATACCCATTAAGGGACCATCTCTCAGGGAAGCCAGGAAGGGTTTCGCAGCGGTCGAAGCGCCTTGGGACCCTCCGGGTAAGTAGTGCGCTATATAAATGCCTATACATTTACATTTACATACATATACACACTCATTCACCCATACAGTCCGGCACAAATGCTGTCTTCAAAACACATACAAACAGTGAGTCAGTCATTGATGCATCTATGTGCTAAGTAACACCCTCACCAAATCAAACAGACAATTATAAAGATACTAAAAAAAATCTAATAACCCATATACACACACGTAGCTACTCACCAACACATGCTGCCAATTATACACAAAGTGAAACAATGATACATATATTTAAATATTTAAACATTACTCGTTAATATATGTATTCACTAAGATACACTTAATAAGCCAGTTAACCAATTAATTTTTTTTAAAAAACCCATCCATTTAGACACTTATTTAAAAATGTATTCTTCCATCGACCTTTACATATATATATAAATAAAACATATTTATTTTTCAGAAAGACACACATTCACTGGATGGTGTCATCAGTGATGTCATGAATGATGTCACTGACCATGTCATGAGTGATGTAATATGTGATGTCATCAGCAGTGCATTACACGCGCAAGTTATAGTGAGTCCAACTAACTATAACGTGGAATTTCAATGGTTTTATGTCAGTAAAATTTCCAGGTAACTATAACTGGTGTGAAACCTATGGTTTTTTCAGTGAATATATATATATATATATATATATATATATATATATATATATATATATATATATATATATATATATATATATATATATATATATATCTATATCTGTATCTATATCGATATATATATATATATATATATATATATATATATATATATATATATATATAATATATATATATATATATATTACCTACTGGCTATCGCCAGTAGGTATACATAGTTAGGATTAATTCCCTATGGCATTTCTGAAAATTCTATGTCTAATAACTTTGGCGTTTGTGGACGGAATCGGCTGAAATTTTCAGGAAAATGGCACATTTTGTTTCTGAGCAGCCCCTGAAAATTTGGTGGGGTTTCGTCAAGGGGGGGCCGAGAAAAAAGGGGGGTCCCAAAACGCGTTTTTCCCATTCATTTTTCCATAGGGCGGTTGGACTCACTTTTAGCTCGAACGGCTGAATGGATTTGCACGAAACTTGGCAAAATTGTAGGGACTGTTAGCCCGATGTGCCTTTGCTAGGTCTCAATATATGTGCTTCAGTGGATTTTGAGAAATTAACGTTTAAATCAAGATATATATCTGTAACAGCGCTCCGGGCAGCGATCCGGTCCGCTTACTTTTCGCGTTTCGGAACTTTGCGCGCAGAAAGCTGATTGGCTCTCCGGTGTCTGTCAACATTCTAAACAGTCCGGAGCGGCCGCCATCTTGTCTCTCGGTAGGATCGAGAGAGAAGAAGAGGTGAAAAACGAAAGGGGAATTTAATGAAAGGGGGCAAGGTATCCCCCTCTTGACCCCCTAGGAATGTTGTTGGGGTTATTAAAGGGTCCCGTGGGGAAAAGAAAAAAAAAATGATTTTTCACGGTAGAAGCGCTTCACGGGCCGCGAACTGGGCCGCAAACTGGTAGCGAAACGGGAATTCGCCATTTTGTGCTTCGTTAATTAAATTATTAGGTATAAGGGGGTGCGGGAGACGTATCCTAATCCCCTATGTTTCCTGAGGGTGGCTGAGGAGGCTGATATATGTTGATACATCTCTTCCAGCGGCTGTGCGTGAGCTTTTTTTTTTTTTGCTGCGTGACAGTCCGGAGCGGCCGCCATCTTGTCTCTCGGTAGGATCGAGAGAGAAGAAGAGGTGAAAAACGAAAGGGGAATTTAATGAAAGGGGGCAAGGTATCCCCCTCTTGACCCCCTAGGAATGTTGTTGGGGTTATTAAAGGGTCCCGTGGGGAAAAGAAAAAAAAATGATTTTTCACGGTAGAAGCGCTTCACGGGCCGCGAACTGGGCCGCAAACTGGTAGCGAAACGGGAATTCGCCATTTTGTGCTTCGTTTTAATTGTTTAGAGACAAAAATTATCGCCGCACATCGGCCACAATGCATGAATATCGTTGAAAAGTCAGCGATATTCATGCATTATCCAGCAAATGCTCTTAGCCGTGTTATCCACCTTCCATTGGATAACATGGTTAAAAACTGCTCTGTGCGTGAGCTTTTTTTTTTTTTTTTGCTGCGTGACGTTTGTTAACGTTCGATTCGATGGAAATCAGGAAGTGTTGACCACCATTTTGTCACTGCGAGTAAATATTTTGTTATAAATGAATCCTTATTGAAAAACATTGTCTGCGCCATCTTGCCTTTTTGTCCAATGCCACAATTTTGTCGTGCACGGCAGCCATTTTAGATGCCTTGACCAGGCCCACTCTCTGCACGCCGCCGATCCTCAGCATGGCTCCCCACCCTCGCAAGCATCTCCCCCACGCACTGGTCATCCCCGCTCTCTCTCTCATGCATGGGCCATATACTTCCCCCCATCTGCGCTGCTCTTCTCTGAGAATCACACCCTGTGCCCGCCCGACACCTCTCTTTCACCCTATTCACTACCGCACCCTCTGACACTCCTCTTCCTCTGTGTCCGATTGTCCAGGCCGGACCTAGGCTATCACCTACCCCTGCGGATGTAGTTTATGGCCCCAGCTGTAGAGAATTCAGACATGCCAACCCTCCCGATTCAGGCATGTGACTACTGATTTCAGTGCTAGTCTCCCGCCTCCCGATTTCTGCAAGCAAAAACCCGGGGGCATATTACGAACAACTAGCGATAATTTTTGTCTCTAACTTGTTTAGAGACAAAAATTATCGCCGCACATCGGCGATTTTTATCGCAGATAAACCTTGCTATTATCGCAGAAAAGTCAGCGATATTCATGTATTATCGAGCAAATGCTCTTAGCCATGTTATCCACCTCCCATTGGATAACATGGCTAAGAACTGCTCAGGGCAGGTGTTAGATTTTGGAGATATTCGCGCTTAGCGCGAATATCTCCAAAAGTTGGTAATAGAAGATAGCGATGTTAGGGACTGTTTCCAGTCGCTAACATCTTGGCACGCCACTTTGCATGTCATTAGTGATAAGTATCACTGACATGCAAAGCGGGGCCCAAGATGGTCGCTATCTCCTTTTAGCTGTCACTAACTGGTGTTAGCGACAGCTTGGTAATAGGGAGATATTTTTATCTCCGCTTTCTTGGCTTTTAAAGCCAAAAAAGCGGAGATAAACCCCCTTGATAATATGCCCCACGATTCCTTGGGGGTTTCAGCTGACAGGGCTTGGTATTGTGTTACATGGTAATTTTTCCAGGAAACGTCAGAGGGTCGATGCAGGGGTTCTAGAAGAGGTGATAAACCATTTAAGCCTCATGAACAAGCGCATGGTCTTTTAAAGATTTGTGAAGTACTCGGGGCGGCGGTGTGTGTGTGTCCTCTTTCAGGAGCGGGCGGGGGGGGGGGGGCACCGCCAGCAACTTGCCAGGTCAGGTAGTGTTCAACACGTGCATCACCCTTTCTCTGCCTGCTATTGCGCTCCATGCTTCGGAAAGGTAAGAAAAAGAACGTGCATTTGAGTTTGAAATGTCCGATCCTGCAGCAGCACACTTCCAAAGCCCACACATGACAATAACCCGATTCAAGGCCCCATTCACCCGTTTTAAAAAAAATAGATAACACTCCAACAAAGTAAGATTATAAAACTTTATTAACTATTAACTATAACGAACGGAACAAAAACTAAAAACATTTAAACATTTTTCAACACAAAAAGCAACAATGGTTAGAAGCTGTCTTTTGTGCGAATAGTCCCAAGGCAGCACAACGTGCAGAGTTCTGGACGGCACCCAGGTGATGTCGCCTGGGTGCCGCACTGGTTTTGGGATCCTACAATGCAGCACAGAAAAACAGCGTGGGGCGTCCCGGGTGGTGCGGGGGGAGGCCTCGTCAGTAGCGGTCTGTTGTGCGAATAGTCCCAAGGCAGCAGAACGCGTTGAGATGTTGATGGGACTGTGTCCAGTGTCACATGGCTGACACAACATGTACGACAGGCACCCAGGTGATGTCCAGTAAACTGCCGCACTGGTTTTGGTATCCTACAATGCTGCTCCGAAAATTGGCGTGCGGCGGCCCGGGGGTGGGGGAGGCGGCGTGAACGGGCCTCCCCAGGTGGCGGCCATCTAGCTGAGTTGCGCTCGCTCTTGCGGCTACAGCGTCTCGCTCACCATGTTGTTGAGTTGCTTCCACTCTTGCAGTGCAGCGATAGGCGGCTGCCACATGGCTCTTAAAATGGCGGACGGCTCCTCGGTTTTGGGCCTGGTCCACTGAAATGGCCCTGGGACACCTTGGAACTCGGACGCTTGCCTGCTAGGGCTTGGGCTCCATTCTCGAAAAGCGTCCCTTCAGCCGTGAAGATTCTACAAAAGTCTTGGGGGCCCCCGACTCCCGCAGGCTTCCGGTGGGGAGCGGCTGCCATGATTGCTCGCGGAATGACCACGACGGAGCCACGAGATGGTGGTGCTCTCATGCTGACGCCAGCTTCAGTCTGAATGATCCAGAAACAAGGTGGGGCTTTCATCGTTTGGGAAAAAAAAATGTTCTAAACCAATGAAAAGTGTTATTTTTAGGTCATATGACCAAGCCTTCCATCTTTAGGAAACCAAAAGTAAAATGAACCAATGAAAAGTTTTATAAACAAGTCACATGACCTGTTATGCGGCATAGGGCTACAAAAAGCGTAGAAAATCCGTTGGCACGTGAGGCGGCGTCAGTAGCGGACCGATGTGCGAATAGGCCGAAGGCAGCACAACGCGCCGAGATCCGGATGGCACCGAGGTGGTGTCCAGCAAATTGCCGCACTGGTGTGGCCATCCTACAATGCTGCGCCGAAAGACGGCGTGTCCAGCTGAGTTGCGGTCACTGTTGCGGTACAGTGACTCGAACGCGCCGAGATCCGGATGGCACCGAGGTGGTGTCCAGCAAATTGCCGCACTGGTGTGGCCATCCTACAATGCTGCACCGAAAGACGGCGTGTCCAGCTGAATTGCGGTCACTGTTGCGGTACAGTGACTCGAACGCGCCGAGATCCGGATGGCACCGAGGTGGTGTCCAGCAAATTGCCGCACTGGTGTGGCCATCCTACAATGCTGCGCCGAAAGACGGCGTGTCCAGCTGAGTTGCGGTCACTGTTGCGGTACAGTGAGTCGAACGCGCCGAGATCTGGATGGCCCCGATGTTGTGTCCAGCAAGTTGCCGCACTGGTGTGGCCATCCTACAATGCTGCGCCGAAAGTCGGCGTGGGGTGCCCCGTTGGCTTATGAGGTGATGTCAGTAGTGGACCGATGTGTGAATAGGTCGGAACCAGCACAAGGCGCCAAGATCCGAATGGCAAGTCCTGGATGTTGAGTGCCTCAGTTGAGAGTTCTGAGCAGTGCTTGTAAGACTATCTGAAGTTTATTATAAGAATCAGAGTAAGTTGAAGACTGTCTGAAGCTTATTTGCACCTTTTGCAGCTTCACTATTGCCCAAGGTGGTGTCCAGCGGAACTTTTTTCCTTTTCCTTTCTGCTTCTTTTCCTACAATCCGTTTCATCTGAAGACACGACCAGGTCCCTGAATGTGTGTAGGGGGACGCTATTGAGTGAATGAAAATGGCGGCTTGACACAAAGCTGACTCAAGCGTTACTGTTGATGCTATACAGACAAAAATTGGTTTTCAGTTTGTACATTCTTCAGGTTTTTTTTTTCCATCCAAGTCTGATTGAGAGTTTGTAGAAAAATGGCTTCAGATTTTCCACATACTACTCTTCAACATTCTTCCTAAATGTAACAATGTGAAACTCACTAGGAGAACGGCTGTTTCTGTTTCCTTTCAAAATGCTGCCAACAATATTTTCTGAATGGAAGACACCATCTTGTAGCATAAAGGGCCCAAAGGGGTTCTGGTCTGGCCGATGGTTGGTGGAGACATTTTGACTATATCTTGGACCTGCCCGGCCTCGCCCAAAATGGCGCCGGTATAAATGGGACTCGTAACTCCTTGCCCGCAAATGTATATCTAGAAAATGTTATTGTAAGTGGCCCTGTCCTATTTTAATTACAAAATGTATGTCCACCGATTCCGCAACTGTTAGACACCTTAGTTCTTGCAACCTAATGGCCCACTCGTTACGTTCCTCTACAGTGTAAATGTCTCCTCATCATATACGATTTCAGTTTGCTCCGTGGCCGGCCCACGTGGTTATAGGCCCGTATTTGTATACTGACATTTTCACAATAAAGGTTTTTAAAACAAAACACGGTAGTAGTATTTACATTGGTAAAGTTTTTACTTTTAGTCACTGTTTTCGAATCAGTAAAAGGCAAGTGAAATAAAGCAGTCCAATTACATGACGGATAAAAGGTATAATATGTAGGAACGCAGTAAAGATAAATGGTCAAGGGCAGTTGTGTTTTTCATGTCTGCAACATAAAGTGATCGATAAGAATCTGATAATCAGGCGTATCGGCGACTAAGACAGCAGGCCGAATCCCTTTTACTCAACGGCTCCGTCATGGAAGGAAGAAACGCCCTTTTTCTCGAAAAAGGAATATATTTTACTTGCAAGACAGTTGTAAATTTTCCGGGAAAGTACATTAGCCTGGAATATTATAACATATGTTTGAAAAAAAAATATTGTTCGAAAACAATAAAAAGCGTAATTTTTAGGTCATATGACCAAGCTTTTCATCATTAAATTAACAAAAGTAAAATGAACCAATGAAAAGTTTTATTAACAAGTCACATGACCTGTTATGCTTACGTTACGCGCTGCGCGCCGCGCCTCGGATCACTTCCGGGTGCGCTAACGCGGCGTGTCATATAACGCATTACGCGACAACGTAGGTCAAGAATATAGTCAAAATGTCTCCACCAACCAGCGTTCAGAACACAACCCCTTTCAGCAGTCCAAAAAGTTCTGTTAAATGACAACAGAGGGGACAGGCAACAAGAACCATCAGTCAAAGAGGGGAGGGCAAGTTCTTCTCTTCCGGGTCATGTTGGGGCGCTACCGGAACTGATCGAATTGGTAGTCTACAGTGTTTCTGGATGTTTCAGACTAAAGCTGGCGTCAGCATGAGACCACTACCATCTCGTAGCTCCGTCGTGGCCATTCCACGAGCAATCATGGCAGCCGCTCCCCACCAGAAGCCTGCGGGAGTCGGAGGCCTCCAAGACTTTTGTAGAATCTTCACGGCTGAGGGGACGCTTTTCGAGAATGGGACCCAAGCCCTATCAGGGAAGCGTCCGAGTTCCAAGGTGTCCCAGGGCCATTTTAGTGGACCAGGCCCAAAACCGAAGAGCCGGCCGCCATTTTGAGAGTCCTGTGGCAGCCGCCTATCGCTGCACCGCAAGAGCGGGAGCAACTCAACTACATGATGAGCGAGACGCTGTAGTCGCAAGAGCGGGCGGTAAACAGCTGAATGGCGGAAGAGGCACAGTGTAGCAAAAGCGGGCGGAATGGCAACTAAAACGGTAAAGGGGCGCCCCACTACAGCTTGTCTTCAGGTCAAACGGATTGTGGGACAAGGTCCAGAATTGAAGAGTCATCAAAAGGCAAAAAGTTCCGCCGGACCCCGGGAGCCGGCCGCCTATGTGGGGGGCGATCTCAGGCTACACCAGTGCTATAAGACTTGGGGAGGGTGTCGGAGCCAAGCGTCTTCTCCGAGTCCATGGCCATCACACCGCCCCTCAGGGGCCTCCGTCAAGCTGTTTAGGAAGCTAACATATCACATTGTTTTCTAATGCAGTCAGGTCCACAAACGACACTCACTTACTTTGAGAATAGTGAAGCTGCAGTAGGTGGAAATAAGCTTCAGACAGTATAACAAGCACTGCTCAGAACTCTTAACTATGGCACCCAACATCCAGAACTTATGCTATTTGAGAATGGCAGTGACATCGAAGCATCTCAGGGACCAAAACCATTAACGTACTTTCACGTATGAAAATCTTACTTGGGGAGGGGGCAGGAGCGAAGCGCCCCCTCCCAGTCAGCGCCACCACACCGTATGTTGAAAATTTGAAGCCATCGTTCTACAAAGTCAACCAAACTTGGATTGAAAAATCTAGAAAAATGTACAAACTGAAAACCAGTTTTGGTCTGCATAGCACCAGTAGCAACATTTGAATCAGCTTTGTGTCACGCCGCCATTTTCATTCAACAAAGCACAGGCATTGAAAAAGGCTCAAATTCAGAACTTTAAACTATGGCACCCAACATCCAGGAGCTTGCCATCCGGATCTTGGAGCCTTGTGCTGCTTTTGATCTATTCACACATCGGTCCACTACTGATATCATCTTATAAACCAACGTTATGTAAATAGTTTTTTAATAAAATGTTTTACCCTGTTTCTTTGCTGGTGTGTTGTCTATATTTTTAATATTTGCATAGGGTTTGTCGTTATTTTGTGCGGGATGGGTGATGGAGCCGAGCTGTCTTGCAGCCCTCATGGTGTGGAGCTCAGTTCATCTCACTATTTTCGTATTTCTCATGAAGGGTTGTTCCTAATATTTCTATTTTAGCGAGGTCAAAAAGAGATCCAATTAGTGGCCTACTGATTTTGCTCGATTACTTTTATTTTTTTCACACGATTTTTCACTATCTGCAAAGACTAAACAGAGTATTGCGACTTTGTGCTTGTTTGTAAATAGAGAATGATCCAAAGAGAACCAATTCTTAAACAGTAAATGCTTGGACAACAATCAATCAAATGGAGAGACAAGCAGGCACGACGGATTACAACGGGGGCAAAGGCTTGCGTTAACTACCGTTCACTATCTGCAAAGAGAGAGTACTACTAAGACAAAAGAGGGGAGGGGGGGGTGCAGCGTTCAAAGCACATCAGCGTGCATAAATACGAAAATGTTTTTATCTATCACGTACTTGACATTTTAAAGCTTTTCATATTTGCCATTAAAAAACCAATGAAATTCACAGAAAAAACCATAGGTTATAGTGGATATATAGTTAGGAATTTGCATTTACAAAACCTTGAAAATTCAATGAAAAAACCATTGGTTTTAGGCCATATATAGTTAGGGATTTGCATTTACAAAACCTTATTTTACTCGCATAAAACCATTGAAATTCCATATATAGTTATAAGCGCTAACTATATATCGCGCACCCGCAATCCACTGCTGATGATGTCACATATTACATCATTCATGACATGGTTAGTGACATCACTGATGACATCACTGATGACATCTCAAATGACATCACTGATGACATCACTGAAAACATATCATTTGACATGACTGATAACATCACTGATGATATCATTCATGTGATAATACGATGAACCTCTTCAGACTCTAATATAACCTTAGATACAATCAGTGTAAACAGACACTCACAGACTGTCACTCATCCATGGAGTTACTCACACACCTAGTCAGTCATGCAAAGAATCAATCACACCTCCATTTCCTCAACTATACAGTTATACAAAATTTACTTATTCAAACATATACTAACACATATTTACTCTATTATACAATCCCTGATACAAGTTCACAATGATCCATACAGCCACTCACACATTCACTGGCTCTTATGCACAGTTATTTATATATGTCAACTCTCACATGTACTGTGTTTTACATATGTACTTACTTTGACATGTAGCACTGAGATATCCATTCACTCTCCAATGCACTCATGCACACAGTCAACCGCCCATACAGCTGTTTCCACATGCACTTTTGAAACCATACATCTAGTGAATCAACTGCTCACACATCTATGCACAGAGTCATACACCTCCCAGCCACCTACACACACACTCAGTATCCCATACAAATACTTGGGCAACCAATCAATAACCCATATAGTTACTCATATAGCTACTTATCAACACATGCAACAGTTTACAGAACAACAGACATAATGATGCACAAATTAAGACAGTTTAGTCACTAACCCATGCACTCAGTGAGACACATTTAATCACTCACTCATACAGTCAGTCATGCACCTACTAAATCCTTCATCCAGACACTTATATATCCACTCATTCTTCAATATGTAAGAGATATTTTAACTTTACAGAAACATACAGTCACTGCATGTTGTCATCAGTGATGTCATCAGTGATGTCATTTGAGATGTCATCAGTGATGTCATCAGTGATGTCACTAACCATGTCATGAATGATGTAATATGTGACATCATCAGCAGTGGATTGCGGGTGCGCGATATATAGTTAGCGCTTATAACTATATATGGAATTTCAATGGTTTTATGCGAGTAAAATAAGGTTTTGTAAATGCAAATCCCTAACTATATATGGCCTAAAACCAATGGTTTTTTCATTGAATTTTCAAGGTTTTGTAAATGCAAATTCCTAACTATATATCCACTATAACCTATGGTTTTTTCTGTGAATATATATATATATATATATATATATATATATATATATATATATATATCTGCTTAAATCTCCAAACAAAGTAAGAGCACTCCGTGGTGGGTGGTCAAACGTTTTTAATCCGGCAACAAAACCAGACGCGTTTCGGATGTCTAGTCCTTCGTCAGTGTTTTGCACATAGCGAGTGTTTTCTGGCTGTATATAAACACGTCATTGCAAGCTGTGCATAGAAAGCAGTGACGGCACAAAAAACATTTCATTTCACATGTAAATTGCACGGCCATTTTTTAGGTTGTATATATACATATTTATATCTTAATAGCTCTCAAAATCTACGGCGCCAGATTTCAAAAACTCTCAGTTTAAAGCCGTGTATCGGCAAGTTGGCCGCTATGGGCCGGTGTTTAAGAGCAACAATAGAGTCAAGTGTAACTGAGGATGAGCAGTCAGGGGATGATGCAGCTGGAACATCGGAAGGAATTAAGAAAAATTCTTTTCAGATAGAATTCGATCTCATACGCAAAACTTGGCTAAGAGACAACAAAACAAGACCACCGGAGGACGAAGAAGAACTCGGAGGTGTGGCTGGAACAGGAAGGGGAAGAGCCAAAAATCACCCACAGAATACTACCCGCAAGAAGAGGGGCACCAGCTGTTAGATTTGGGAGCCAATCAAACTATCATCAACCTGACTGATAGAAATGTATCCAAACAAGAAGAAGAAACACTACAACTGGGTCTAACGTTCTGTAAAAATGAAAAACTGGAATACACCCAGACAAGAATTGACCTATATAAACTGGTGCGGAAAATCAAACTTCACAAATTCTTTATGCTGAAACCACACACCGTAGAGGAGTTTATGAGGAGTTTATGAGTGAGACTTAGGATTTTGAACTGACATCTTTGGCGCACAGGGAGCCAGTGCAGTTCTTTTAGACTGGGTGCAGAGGCAGACCTCGGCGGTAGTCCCAGTACCAATCGAGCAGCCGCATTCTGTAGTATTTGGAGTTTGGTGAGCACACACTCATTGATCGCCACAAACATGGCATTTCCATAATCTAGACGGCTTATAATGAGCCCCTGAACCAGAGGCTTCCGTGCCTCTAGAGGAAGCCATTTGAAGATTTTACACAGTTGTTTAAGTATTCTGTAACAAGTACCAGATACTTGGTTGACATGTGCTTTCATCGAGAGAGCACTGTCCAACATAATGCCCAGGTCACGCACCACTTCTTTAGGCTCCGGGCAGGGATCGAGTTTGTGAGGCCACCAATCCTGGGACCAAATAGTTTTGGCATTACCAAATAGCAAGATTTCGGTTTTGCTATAGTTGAGTTGGAGCTTATTATCACTCATCCAACCGCTAATGTAAACCATGCACTGCTTGAATCTCATACAGGTATCCAGAAACTGAGAACTGCAAGTGATTAATACCTGCGTGTCATCAGCGTAAGACACTGTGGAGAAGCCATAAGATTTTATATTGTTGGCCAACGGGGTCAAATATAGGTTGAACAATAGGGGACTAAGAATCGACCCCTGTGGTACCCCCACAGTGAGAGGCCTGTTCCTGGATACATGGGTTTTCATTTTGAGATAGGTATAGCGGCCGGCGAGATAGTCTTCAAACCAGGCTAAGGCACTGCCCCTGACACCAATGTCCCACAGCCGATGTTTCAAAATGCTGTGGGAGATGGTGTCAAAGGCCGCCGATAGATCCAACAGGACCAGAATAGCTGACTCCCCTCTATCCAGGGAGAGCCGAATGTTATCTACTATCTCAATAACTGCGGTCTCCGTACTATGGGCGGTACGAAAACCTGACTGTGAAGGATCAAACAATGCATGTGCCTCAATGTAGGTGGTAACTCGTTTCTTTACTAGATGTTCCAGTACTTTCCCAAAGAAAGGTAAAAGGGATATAGGTCTGTAATTAGATAGGGTGTGAGGGTCGCTGTTGGGCTTTTTGAGGATAGACTTGACCTGGGCTAGCTTCCAACTGCTAGGAATAGAGGCACTCTCAAAGGAGTGATTAAAGATGTTAGTCAGCGTGCCGGCCAGAAGCGGAAATATCCCACTGCATCTAAGAGGGGATAATAAATCGGTCGGGGAGCCAGATTTAATTTTCTAGAGGGCTTCTAACACTTCATCAGAGGTGGTAGGCTCGAATTTAGTTAAGGACAGAGTGATAGTGATTTCAGTGGAAGCCACAGTCTCTGGAAATGTTGCGCCTAACATGGGCACATCCTGATTGGCTGCTGAGAATGAGGAGTAAATTGACTTAATTTTGTTATCAAAATAACAAGATAATGAGTCCACCCACTCTAAGGTGGGAAAAAATGTGGAGCGCTCCACCAGAGGGGTAGTGAACTCCATCAGGATTTTATAGAGTTCTTTACTTGACTGGGCCGCTTTATTTATTCTCTGCGAAAGGTAAAGCGTTTTTGCTTTCTTTATGTTTTTTAAATAGTTGGACTGAGTGTATACAGCCAGGAAACACTCGCTATGCTCGCAGTGTTTTGCACACTCGCTATGTGCAAATCACTGACGAAGGACTAGACGTCCGAAACGCGTCTGTTTTTGTTGCCGGATTAAAAACGTTTGACCACCCACCACGGAGTGCTTTTACTTTGTTTGGAGATTTAAGCAGAGTTTTTGAGCCTGGATTTTGACACGCGGTACCGGCGTGTTTAAGCATCCGCCCACGAGTGCCCTGGGATTGCCTGGTACAATTGGAGCTTGAATATATATATATATATATATATATATATATTCACAGAAAAAAACATAGGTTTTACACACGTTATAGTTAGGAAGTAGCATTTAAAAAACCTATGAAATTCACTGAAAAAACCATAGGTTTGACACATGTTATAGTTAGCTGGAAATGTTACTGATATAAAACCAATGAAATTCCACGTTATAGTTAGTTGGACTCACTGTAACTTGCGCGTGCAATGCACTGCTGATGACGTCACATATTACATCACTCATGACATGGTCAGTGACATCACTCATGACATCACTGATGACACCATCCTTGTGACATAGTGACAGACCTCCTTTCACTGTAATGTAACCCTTGAAACACATATTCAAAAATAGAAACTGAAATTTAAAAAAAAATGGAGATACCCATATCAGTTACAACAAGTAATTCAGTAATTCCACCATCTATATACACATCCACTCATTCACCAACAGTTCTATATAGTCACTCATACATATACTCACTCATCATATGAAGTGATACACCTATACATCCTGTTACACACAGACAGTCATCCAAAAGTTACTCACACACATACTCACACGTGCAAATAAACTATTGAACATCCATTTATTTGAATATAGAGTTATACACACACTTCCACCTTACTTCTATTGAAAATTACACATATTTATTCTGTTAAACAATCACTTATAGAAACACATACTTATTTAAACAGGAACTCTTACAATCTCTTACTCTCACATATACTCACTTATATACATCAATATTCACATATACTAGATTAAAACATATGTCGTTACTGATAAAGACACTAGTGAGACAGTCATTCACTCACTAACAAACACATATACACACTCATCCACCCATACAGTCCTGCACATATGCTGTCTTCAAAACACATACAAACAGAGAGTCAGTCACTCATGCATCTATGTGCTAAGTAATACCCCCACCAAACCATATAGACACTCATACTGATACTAAGAGAAACATCTAATAACCCATATACATACGCATGTAGCTACTTACCAACACATGTAGCCACTTATACACAAAGTGAAACACTAATATATATATTTAAATATTTAAACATTACTCACTAATATTTATTTTTCAGAAAGACACATATTCACTGGATGGTGTCATCAGTGATGTCATGAGTGATGTCACTGACCATGTCATGAGTGATGTAATATGTGACGTCATCAGCAGTGCATTGCACGCGCAAGTTATAGTGAGTCCAACTAACTATAACGTGGAATTTCATTGGTTTTATATCAGTAAAATTTCCAGCTAACTATAACATGTGTCAAACCTATGGTTTTTTCAGTGAATTTCATAGGTTTTTTAAATGCTACTTCCTAACTATAACATGTGTAAAACCTATGGTTTTTTCTGTGAATTTCATTGGTTTTTAAAATGCTAATTCAGAAAAATGTCGTGTATGCAACCTATACTTTTGTCAATAAAGTTCTGGCAATATTTTTTTCGAAAACAAGCCGTTTTCTTCACTGTTCAAGTTGCATAGAGACTCCTTGTAAAGCGATACAGAATTCGAAAGTCTGTACCTTGCCTTTTTTTAAACACATTAAAATTTGTCTGTAAATAAAAATAGCCTTACTAAACTTTCGTGCGCGACCCGGTGTGCGCACTCTCGGCAACAGTTGTCAATAAAATGGATATCGCATTTCCAGGCTTTCGTGCGCGACCGAGTGCGCGCACCTGCCTATATATTTCGTGAAAACTTTGCAATTTGAACTTATTGAATTTCTTCATACACCCCTCAAAGAACTTATAGTACGTCAAAGAGACTGTACCTAGACTTCTTTTTTTATTCTTATGAAACTTTTCAGTAAATGGAGCCGAATGTCTTTTTAAACTTTCGTGCGTTACCGGATGTACACACCTTGGTATTTTTTTCAGAAATATAAAACGTTTCATACTTTAACAATTGTGTGCTTAAATCCAGCTCAGAAGATATACAAAATCAGGATGGTAGTTGGTTCAACCCAGACCGTTTATTAAAGGTAGATCGTCCGACTCCACCGGAGGACACCCCTAATAAAAAGGACATATATATAAAATGCGGACTAGCCGCTGTATCGTGCTAGCAAACTATAACATATAAATCGTTAGAAAAAACTAAAGGAATCGAGCAAAATCAGTAGGCCACTGATGGGATCTTTTTTTGACCTCGCTAAAATAGAAAAATTAGGAACAACCCCTCATGAGAAATATGAAACTAGTGAGAAGAACCGAGCTCGACGCCATGACGGCTCCTCCGCCCACCCCACCCAAAATAACGACAAATATTATAAAGATATACAACACACCAGCAAAGTAACAGGGTAAAACGTTTTATTAAATAACTATTTACATGGCAGCCTGCTGCAACATGAAAACACTTTCAATTGGTTCTTAATAGTTTCAATTCTGGAATTTACACGCAGCACTCCACCCACTTCCCTCACTATCTTTTCTACTCTCAAGAGAGAACAACGTCCTACATCTTTCGGAAGACTTTGGTGAAATGTCTACCGTATCTCATTCATCTTCCGAATCTGACCAAAATGATCGACTACCTTTAATAGGAAAAAATAAATCTTTCATCTGGCAATTTTTCACTTATCCTGAAGATCAAAAGAAAGTGAATGCACCAAAAGTAACCTGCACGATATGTGACTTGGTTCTCTCAAGAAGAAATCCAGCAAAAAAATATTCCTTTTCCATACATACCATGGTGCGGCATGTCAAACAAGTGCACCCTCTGCAATTTGCAGAGGCAACGACAAGAGCCCTGGCCACGCTATTACCATTAGAGGTGGCCAGCACATCTTCTGATCGACGACCTGCATCTCCATCGAGTGCAGAGATGGACTTCAGATATTTAACTATATATGGTCTATAACCTATGGTTTTTTTCAGTGATTTTCTTTGTTTTTTTAATAGCAAATATCAAAAGCTTTTTTGTGGAAAATGACTAAAATTAGGTATACATAAGCGGCGTTCATTTATGTTCACCACAGCCATTGTTAAAAGTAAAGTGAAAGTCGCGAAACAGTGGCCACGCCATCTAGTCCCTTTTAGGTCCCATCATGCACGTAAGTAACATCCATTTTCTGTGTCATGGCCTCTCTGCCCACTGCCAATAGCCTATGATTGTTCGAAATTGGTTCTCTTTGGGTCATTCTCTGTTCACAAATAAGCACAGAGTCGCAATACTCTGTTTAGTTTTTGCAGATAGTGAAGGATAGGTAGTGCACACTTTTGTCCCCTTTGTAACCCGTCATGCCTATCTCTGCCCCGTTTGTTGGTAGTTGGTTCAACCCGGACCGTTTATTACAGGTAGATCGTCCGACTCCACCGGAGGACCCCCCTAATAAAAAGGACATATATATAAAATGCGGACTATCCGCTGTATCGTGCTAGCAAACTATAACATATAAATCGTTAGAAAAAACATGAAACTAGAGAGAGGAACTGAGCTCAACGCCATGATGGCTGCAAGACAGCTCGGCTCCGCCGCCCACCCCGCCCAAAATAACGACAAACACTATGCAAATATTATAAATATATACAACACACCATCAAAGTAACAGGATAAAACGTTTTATTAAATAACTATTTACATGGCAGCCTGCTGCAACATGAAAACAACACTTCTAATTGCTTCTTAGTAGTTTCAATTCTGAAATTGAACACCCAGTACATCCAGAGGTGATGTCCGACAAGTTGTGTGGGGGAAGGCCTGCTAATGCCGCCACTCCCACCACCTTCTGTAGGAAGGACTCTGGATATGCTTGGTCCCTGAGAGGCTTCGATGTCCCTGCCTTGCACAAATGTCATAAGTTCTGGATGTTGAGTGCCATACTTCAGGGTCCGACAAGTTGTGTGGGGGGATGCCTTGCTAATGCCGCCACCCCCACCACCTTCTGTAGGAAGGACTCTGGATATGCTTGGTCCCTGAGAGGCTTCGATGTCCCTGCCTTGCACAAATGTCATAAGTTCTGGATGTTGAGTGCCATACTTCAGGGTCCGACAAGTTGTGTGGGGGGATGCCTTGCTAATGCCGCCACCCCCACCACCTTCTGTAGGAAGGACTCTGGATATGCTTGGTCCCTGAGAGGCTTCGATGTCCCTGCCTTGCACAAATATCATAAGTTCTGGATGTTGAGTGCCATACTTCAGGGTCCAAGAAACGCGGACTCGGAGGGGGCGCTTGGCTCCTGCCCCCTCCCCAAGTCTTGTTCCCCTGGTATGGCCTGAGATCGCCCCCGACATAGGCGGCCGGCTCCCGGGGTCAGGTGGAACTTCTTGCCTTTTGATGCCTTTTCCATTCTGGACCTTGTCCCACAATCCGTTTGACCTGAAGACACGTCCTGCGGTGCCCTGGTCCGACCATCACATATACCTGCGCCAGGAGCCGGCGTGGGGTGCACTGGAAGGGAAAGGCGGCGCGAACGAGCCTCTCCCACCTCACCAGGTGGAGGTTTCTTAGCTACACCCCAGCGCTTCACTCGGCCAGCTGAGTTGCGCCTGCTCCTGCGGCACAGTGCCTCGCTCGGCCAGCTGAATTACGCCTACTCTTGCTATTACACCGTCTCACCCGCCATCCGGCTGAATTGCACCCACTCTTCCGATACAGCGACAGGCGGCTGCCACGGAGCTCAGCAAATGGCGGTCGACTCCACAGACTTGGGCCTGGCCTGCAAGGATGGCTCTGGGCAACCCTGGAACTCGGACGCTTGACTGCTAGGGCATGAGCCCCATTCCCAAAAGCGTCCCCTCAGCCTTGAAGATTCTACAAGAGTCACCGAGGCCCCCGACTCCTGCAGACTTCCGGTGGGGAGTGACTGCCATGATTGCTCGCGGAATTGCCACGACGTAGCCACGGGGTGCTCTCATGCTGACGCCAGCTTCAGTCTGAAACATCCAGAAACACTGTAGACTACCAATTCGATCAGTTCCGGTGGAGCCCCAACGACGTATCACGTTGTTGCGTAATCCGTCATATGACGCGCCGCGTTAGCGCACCCGGAAGTGCTCCGGTGCGCGAGGCGCGAAGCGCAGCTTCCCGGAAGCAATCCGCGGCGCGGAGCGCGTAACGTAAGCATTTACATTTCAGTTGGTTCTCCCTCACAATATTTTCAATGTCACATAAAAGTCACCTATCACCCACTGCCATCTCTGGCTGTTTCCATGGTAACACCTCATTCTGCACCTGGCTGAAGGCACAGGTCAAAAGTTCATATCTCAACGTTCTACAGCAAAGTAACAACACTGTTTTCCCTCCAGAAACACCTGCCAATCCACAGCTCTGTTACATGTCTTTTTTTTTCACACCCAATAGTACTTTTCGTTTAACATAAACATTAACATGCAACGTACTGTTCAATCTCCACTTCTTACAATCAACCAATCATTTTTATTTTTTAAACCACACCCAGCCTCTTCCTTTTTCTTTATTTAGAATTTCAACTTCTAACTACCATTCCACTTCCAGAACCGATCGGAGGACGACTACAAATCCCTTGAAAATGAAGGTCTGGCTAATAGGACACAGTTATATTCACTGGAGTGAAAAATATGCAGTAAGCAGACGAATTTGCAACCTCAGCTTACCAAATGTACACATAACATGGATTTTCAAAAGAGGATTGAAATGTCACCAATTGATTCCATTGGTGAAAACTTTTATGCATCTCCCAGAACCAGACCTTATAATTGTGCACTGTGGTGGGAACGATCTAGGCACAATCCCTGGGGTAGGTCTGGAAATGCTTCTAAAAGACACCTTTCGACAATTGATGACACTTTTTCCTCGATCTGTCTTGGTATATTCCAATATATGCCAAAGGCAGAAATGGAATTGGTCCAATCAACATTGTGCACAATTTGAGAAAGCAAGGAGACATGTAAATAAATCTGTTTCTGCGTTCCTCAGAGATTATAGCATGGGTTCTATTTACCACAACAACTTGCGATACCACATGCAAGACGTCTATAGGAGAGACGGTGTTCATTTCACGAATGAGGGAAACAGAATCTTCCTCTGCAACATCAGGCTCTGCATCGGTACTTACTTATAAATGCAGAAAACACTCAATTAACACAATGGCTCTTTTCAGAGCCACCTTATATCTAAGCACTCAAACTTCTGATTTATCTCCATTTTCACACTCTTGTAAAAAGGTGTGCGCGACCGAGTGCGCGCACCACGCAACTTTAAAAAAAAATATATATATATATTTTCGCCTTTAAGGGCCTTACTGCACACCCTGAGAAAACCTACGCAGCAAAACAATCTCTACCTTCTCCCCTTTCCATGATCCAACGCTTTGAAATCAACAATATATTTACTCGCAATGACAAAATGGCGGTCAACACTTCCTGATTTCCTTCGAATCGAACGTTAACAGACGTCACGCAGCAAAATTCCGCTCGTGCGCGCAGCCGCTTGAGTGCGCGCACCCGTCCGCGCGTATAGATATATAATTGACTTTAACTTTAATTTCCTCAGCAACTACTGAACGAATTTACACCATTCCAAAAAAAGCGTAATCTGCGAGCCGGACTGTACAGTTTTGCCAAATTTCTTATAAATCCATTCACCCGTTCGACCTGTAGCCGAGTCTAAAGGTCCTATGGAAAATAACATGGAGAAAACACGTTTTGGGACCCCCCTTTTATCTCAGCCCCCACTTGACCAATCCCCCCCAAACTTTTAGGGAAGGAGCGCAGCGGACCGAGCCATCTTCTTTGAGAAATTCGCTAAGATTCTTCAACCAGGGCCAAAGTTATTCCAAATAGAATGTTGAGGATTTCCTATGGAAACTAGGTCCTAACTATAACTACCTACTGGCGACCGCCAGTAGGTAATATATATATATATATATATATATATATATATATATATATATATATATATATATATATATATATATATATATATATATATATATATATATATATATATATATATATATATATATATATATATATATATAT